>NC_041387.1:405616047-405620272 GCF_002162155.2 Triticum dicoccoides
GATTCCGAGAAGAAGAAGGGTGGGCGGGTGGGAAAAGAATACAACTGAGTATTGAACTTGGCAACGATGAAGAGGCTCGAGTCAACTTGAAGAGAAATGCACCGGATGAAAAGAGCTGAGAACCAACGATCGGAAAACCAACTACGTGATCCTAAAGAAAAATTTGAAGGGGAAGAGGAGTAGTTCAAAACACCTACGTCAAGATTCCTGACCAGAGCGACGAAGTGGCTGAGGAGTAAAAAGAATTCCTACTCTCCGATATAACTAGTCTCTGAAAACAGTTTTCTTCTAGACTCAACAACGGCCAAACTACACGATCGATCAAGGGGGCTCCTAGGGTCGGTCGAGGCTCTGATACCAACTTGTCACGCCCAATATGCGATACTATCCTAAAGAGACTCGAAGGTCCCACTAAGGATAGAACCGCATATTGAAACGCTTTTGCAAGGTGGATATCATTACATCAACATTTCATAATAGATGGGGATACATACATAAGGCATACAATTCCACACGAATACAACATCATCTTACATAAGAGCACCATCCGACTATAGATGAAACACAAACAGAAACTCAAACGACATCCACCCTGCTAGTCCAGGCTGTCGACCTGGAACCTATCCCCTGATCGAAGAAGAAGCATAAGAAGAACTCCAAAACAAGTAAACATCGCTCTCGCGTCATGATCATTGCATAACATGTACCTGCAACTGTTATTGTAGCACTCTGTGAGCCACGAGGACTCAGCAATCCCATTACCATGGGTATCAAGACTAGCAAAGCTTAAAGGGAAAGGAAGGGGTAAAGTGGTGAGGTTGCAGCAGCGGCTAAGCAAATATAGTGGCTAACATACGCAAATAAGAGCGAGAAGAGAGCAAGCGGAATGGTCGTGAAGCTAGCAATGATCAAGAAGTGATCCTGAACTCCTACTTACGTCAAACATAACCCAAAGACCGCGTTCACTTCCCGGACTCCGCCGAGAAGAGACCATCACGGCTACACACGCGTTGATGTGTTTTAATTCAGATCTGGTGTCAAGTTTTCTACAACTGTACATTAACAAATTCCCATCTGCCCATAACCGCGGGCACGGCTTTCGAAAGTTTAAACCCTGCAGGGGTGTCCCAACTTATCCCATGATAAGCTCTTGCGACCAACGAAGGATATACCTTCTCCCAGGAAGACCCGATCAGACTCGAAATCCCGGTTTACAAGACATTTTGACAATGGTAAAACAAGACCAGCAAGACCTCCCTATGCGCCGACAATCCCGATAGGAGCTGCACATATCTCGTTCTCAGGGCAACACCGGATGAACACTACGTCCAACTAAAACCAGACCTCGAGTTTCCCCGAGGTGGCACTGCAAGTGGCTCTGGTTCAGACCAACACTTAGACAAGCATTGGCCCGGGGGGGCTATAATAAAGATGACCCTTGGGTTAATTACTCCCAAGGGAAAAGTAGGTGGTGGTGAGGCAAATGGTAAAACCAAGGTTGGGCCTTGCTGGAGGAGTTTTATTCAAAGCGAACTGTCAAGGGGGTCCCATAAATCACCCAATCGCGTAAGGAATACAAAATCCGGGAACATAACACCGGTATGACGGAAACTAGGGCGGCAAGAGTGGAACAAAACACCAGGCATAAGGCTGAGTCTTCCATCCTTTACCAAGTATATAGATGCATTAATTAAATAAGAGATATTGTGATATCCCAACATAATCATGTCCACCATGAAGCAATCTTCAACTTCACCTGCAACTAGCAACGCTATAAGAGGGGCTGAGCAAAAGCGGTAACATAGCCAAGCAACGGTTTGCTAGGAAGGGTGAAAAGGTTAGAGGCTGACATGGCAATTAGGGAGGCTTGATAAACAGGTGATAGGTAGCACAGCATAGCGATAGAACGAAGCAACTAGCATGGCAATGATAGTAGTGAGATCCAGGGTAGCGGTCATCTTGCCTGAAATCCCGCTAGGAAGAAGAACGATTCCATGAAGAAGATGAAGCGACGAAGACGAACCAAGCGTAGACGAACGAATCCTCACGATCGCAACGAAACAGGAGCTATTGAGAAGAAGCACACAACATAGTAAACACACCACACATGAACAAGGCATGATGCACAATCAAGCATGATGCATGACAAAGCTACATGAAGCTACTCATGGCAAGAGATGATGCAAACAAGAGCAACACATCAACGCAAGTTTAAATGAGGCCGGGAACAACATATTACAATTCCGGTAAGTCCTCATATGCACGTTTCGAAATTGGTCCAGATCTGAACAAATCTTATGTTCAAGTTGTTAAACAGCAAGTTAAGATGCATCAAGATGATCTACATGAGATTCTAGTCAAGATACATATAAAGTTCGTTTAATTCGGAGCTAAGGCCTAGAAGATATGAGCAATACAAGTTAACCATGGCATTGATGCAAAATGCATACAAACACCAAGAAAACACTCTCAAAACAAGGATGCAACATAATAATATGAAGCTACATGAAAAATCAAGCAAGTTTCATATAGAGCACACTCAAAACGGAGCAACGGTTCATCACACACAAATGAAACAAGATATAAACGACAAGCTGTCCAAAACAGCAACTAGGCATATTGCAAGCACCAAAAAAACATGCTACAGTACCACAATATGAAAACAAAAGGCATTAACATGATGTATAGGTAAAGCATAACAAAACATGAACACTGAGCTATCTCCAGAAATCACTAGAACATGCTCAAACACACATGGCAAGATTGCAGTAATAACAGTTTCAGACTTTGCAGAAATAACATCAGGTTGCAATGTTTAGAGCAATCAAACAACATGTTTCAGGAACTTATAATGGCAAACAAAGGCATGTCATGAATCTACTAATTGCATATAACAAAATTCCCTTACTGACCATGAGCCAAAAGGGCACAGAAAATATGATGGCACCCATGTAAACATAGCAAAAGATATGACAGATTCATACATGGCAGGAACAACAATAAGTAGGCATGTTGGTGAGCTTGAACCACTCACCACAGAGCAACACATGGCATGGAAAGGTAACCAACAGTAATATGGCATATTTATGAAGCTAAGCATGGCAAGAACAAGTTCATAGGGTGCATGGATCACTAGCAAATCACATGGAAAAACTGATCTTCATGTTAACAGGCTGACAGTAACATTATTTAGCAACTTTGGAGCAAGATTACAACAAGTTACAGCAAACTATAAATGCAACCAGAGGCATGGATGGATAGAGCATGACATGTATAACAAAACACACTTAGTGAACATCTCCATATTATGCATGGAATGACTTGTAGCAGCAGGTTTACGTAGCATCGCAAAATAACAGATTCAGCCTAGCAAAACAGTAACAGCAAGTACACTACTTCATGAGCTCGATGCACTCAATACAAGACTCACAAAAATACATGGATGTCACCCCTGTAAAGATGGCATGTCATAGTTCAAAACACATGTAGGACTCACGCTCATAGGATGCACACATCAAATGCAACAAAAATGACAAATCACCAAGTTATAACAGTTTCAGCAGATTAACATCATATAGCACTCGTGCCACGATGATTAGAGCATCAAGATGATCTCAAACAAGCATGGCACAATGGAATGAAATGTAAAGCATCTCATGACGAACATTTTGACATATTAAACGCGGGAAACGGAGCAACACACATCAAGTTATGGCAGGTCAAAGTATGCACCAGAATGATGAATTTCAGGGACTTAGCAGTTTTCTAGACAAAACAGACGGGCGACAAAATGCTAGAAGACGTCCAGGGTGCGGGATAGGGGGGCGGCGCTCACCTTGCGGCCCAGAGGGACGGCTCAGTGTTGGGCTGGACCGCGAGGAGGCTGGTAGGCTAGGCTGGGCTGCGGGCCCACGTGGCCAACTGGCGAGGGCGTTCGTCTCCCCAACGAGGCCGAGCGAGGCCATGGAAGGGCGGCGGCGAGGAGGGGGCATCTCCGGCGAGGGCAGGCGCGGGAATGGGGGCACGGTTCCGGCCGGATCCGGGCGGATCTGGCCTCGGGGAGCTCGCTCGCGGTGGCGGCGAGGCCGGACGGCGAAGCTCCATGGGGCGGCGAGGACCTGCGAGAGAGAGAGAGGGACCATGAGGGAGAGAGAGGGAAAAGGAAAGGAGAGAGAGGGCGGCGGGCCCTGGGGTCCGGCGGCAGCGCGGGCCGTTCGGTGGCCGG
>NC_041387.1:405620709-405684060 GCF_002162155.2 Triticum dicoccoides
CGAGCGAGAGCCGGGCCCAGATCGGTCCGTTGCGGGCCTCTCGCGGGCCTGGCGGGCCGTGGCGGCGCTGGGGGCTGCGGGGGCGCGGGAGGACGCGTGGCGCCCTGCGGTTTGCTGCGGGAGGCTGCGCGGCAGCGGCTGGCCAATGGGGTGCTGCCAAGTGGCGCCCGTGAGGTGGTCGGCGACGGATTTTGAGGTGGAGGTGGTTGGCGGCTGCGGGGATCCCGAGGAAGAGTGGTCTAGGGGTAGGGGAAGGCTAGGGTTGCCCTTCTTGGAAGGAAGGGGTGTATATATAGGGGAGGTTAGGGTTTGAGGGGAGTTTTGGGGGGTTTCTCGACCCTTCGATCGCGATCTGACGTGTCAGGACCCCGACTCAAGGCCACATCGATCTAGCATGTAACACTTCATATCACTTTGCGACCTCACGCACGGTATTCCCACGGGTGTCGCCTTACCTTTGCCCTGGACCGTTTGCGCCTTTTGGCACACGGATATGACAGTGTCGCTAGCATCCATATGATAAGGAGCCCGGGCTGACATGGCTAGTCGTAAACCCAAAGTGGCACAAACTTACAGGGACAGGCATCCATGACCCAGCATCGAACGTGTCGGTCATCAGCGAGTGAATCCAGGCTGTAGCACTGGGCTAGCAGGACTCTGGTGAACCGGGCTGTAGCGGGCTAACAGGACTCCGATATTCATCACGTGAAATTTCCCCGAAGGGACAGACACAGGAACGAAGAAGGACACATGTCGGCCAGCCTAAGTGTTCCGGAGCAGTAGCAAGCTACCATGGCTCGGTGGAAACACTAGGAGACATTTCCCGGTAAGAGAGGCTACTAGAGATAAACAACTAGATAGTCAGATCCCACACATACCAAGCATTTCAATAACATACACACAATATGCTCGATATGTGCAGTACAACATGGCATCACAAAATGACTCTACGACTCAAGTAATTAATCAATAGGCTCCGAGGAGCGAGATATTACAAACATGGGTCTCATGACCCAACACTCAGAGCATACAAGTCAAAGCACAAACGGAAGCTTAACATGTCTGAGTACAGACATCTATAAATGAAAAAGGCTGAGAAGCCTGACTATCTACCAGATCCTGCCGAGGGCACAAGATCGTAGCTGAGGTAACAAGCAAAACGTCGAAGTCCACGTGGAACTACTAGTGAGACTGAAGTCTCTCTGCAAAAACATAAAATAGGCAAACGTGAGTACAAATGTACCCAGCAAGACTTACATCAGATCTATCTACATATGCATCATTATCAACAAGGGGGTGGTGGAGTTTAACTGCAGCAAGCCAGCTTTGACTCGGTGGCTATCCTGAACTACGACTGCAAGTAACTCTTTTGAGGTGGCGCACACGAGTCCACATATTCACCATATCAATACACCACTATGGATCCGCTCCCGTCTCCCTACGAGAACGCCATCCATAGCACTCACGCTTATCTTGCGTATTTTAGAGTATCCACTTTCACTTGTCTATGAACTGTACAAGGGGTCCAAGTTTCCATATCCGAGGAATCCGGCTATTCGAATAGATAATGATAACCCTGCAGGGGTGTACTTCTTCACACACGCTCTCGCCACTTACCGCCATGTACACGTCATGTACCTCGGCGACCTTCAAGCGGAAGCCGGGCGAGGGAGTCGGCCACGACCTGACTAACCGAACAAGTCTCTAGTCCAGGTTTATCGCCTATTCGGGTTCCATCCGCAAGGAGATCCGGCCGGGGTGTCGCTTACGGCCCCAAACGATGTGTGGAGGGTTCCCAAGCCCACCAACCGGGTGCCACTTGGTACACCGGGCCACTGTGCCTAGTCTGTCCCAAGCCCACCTGTACCGGGTGCCACTTGGTAGACTACTAACACTACCTACAAACACCAGAAACTAGTTGCAACTCCTGGACAGAGATCATGTTGATTAATAAGTCGAGAGGGGCACTTAAGCATTCCAATGTGTGGTAGTAGCTGGTCATGGATCACAAACACAGAACTCAGTTCCTGAGAACGGCTGCAATGAGACAACCCACCATGTACTCCTACATGGCCTCTCACCGCTACCTTTACCAAATCGTGTTCACACACTTAGCTCACACACATTGGGACATGTTCACACGCCTCTGATTCATCCCCGATGAATCAGACCTGACACAACTCTAAGCAGTAGCAGGCATGACAAACAAGCATGAATGAGTAGGCACAACAGGGCTCAAACAACTCCTACTCATGCTAGTGGGTTTCATCTATTTACTGTGGCAATGACAGGTCATGCAGAGGATAAAGGGGTTCAGCTACCGCAGCAAGTAACAAATATATCGTTGTTGTCTTAATGCAGTAAAAGAGGGCAGGAGCGAGAGAGTGGGATTTTATCGGAATGAACAAGGGGGTTTTGCTTGCCTGGCACTTCTGAAGATAATATAGCTCTTCATCGGTGTCATTGATCACATCGTCGGTACACGTCTATCGAGAGGGGACAATTACCGGCAAATACAGAAAAACACGATCAATGCAATGCACAATATGATGCATGCTATGACATGGCAATATGAATGTGTTTTGGGCTAATGCACCTAAAACCAGATTAAATGAAGTTGGTTTGAATCCAAGATTCAAATTCAAACTCCATATGTGGTTATTTAAATGTCATTCACATCATTTGCCCTAAACAGTAGTGATAAGTTGTTCTAACATGCATGAAAATGGTACAGATGGATTCCTTGAATTTTTCTGATAATTTTTCATATATAAATTATTTAATTTGGAGTTACGGTTGAATTTCTATGAATTTTAGAAGTTTTAGCTATTTTCTGGAATTTCCTGATTATTTTTAAATACAGAAAATCCTTATTGCGTCAGCCCCACGTCACAGTGACGTCAGCAGGGTCAACTGGGCGCCCCAGGTCAAACCTGACCAGTGGGGCCCACTGGTCAGTGACTGGGGCTGGTTAGTGCCGCTGACGTGTGGGGCCGGTCAAAGGCCACGTCAGCACAGTCAACTCTGACTGGTGGGTCCCGTGTGTTTATTAACTAATCTAAACAGAAATAAAACAGAGATTATTTCGAGCGTGGGGCCCAGGTGTCAGTGACATAGGGCTTAGTTAGTGGGGTGATTAACTCCTAACAGTTGCTATCACCGGCGGCTAATCGCCGGCGTAACCAGGACGCGGTGGCGTTGCCCGTCCGGCCAACTCCGGCGACGGGAGCTCGCGCGGCTGGGCGCGTTGGAACTGGAGCAAGGAGGCGCGTCGATTGGTGGCCTCAGGCGATGCTAGGGTGGCCGGGAACATCGACGGCGTCGAGTTCCGCGGTGGCGCAGTTGCGGCTTGCACGGGTGCGAGGAGCACGGTGCACGATTGGGCGACCTGAGGCGCGCTACGGGTTCCTGGAGAAGCCCGGAGCATGACTCCATGCTTGGGTTGGTCGGGCGGGACGGCTAGCGACGGCGAGCTTCACGGCGGCGGCGGCGAGCTCTCGGCCATCACAGAAACAACGGCTAGGGGAGGCAATCGATGGTGGGGAGAGGGGGAGAACGTAGAGGAGCTCACAGCGGTGAAGGGGAGCAACTCGGTGTAGCCGGGGACGCGCTGAGGCCGCAAATTGACCGGAGGGGGCCGTCGGATCCGGAGGTTGAAGACGGCGCGTTGGCGGCGATGCAGGGCTTCCGGAGGGCCGTGGATCGGTGGGGAGGAAGAGGGGGTCGAGGCGGAGCTCCTGGGCGCATCGGCGAGGCTAGGGGTGGCCGGTGGCCATGGGTACGGCGACGATGACGACGAGCTCCGCTCGGTGGTGTGCGCGAGAGGGAAGCAGAGGAGGGAATGGGGTCCAGGGGGGGAGAGGCGGTCGAGGGGGTCGAGGGCGTCTCCGTGGCGTCGCGAGGAAGTCGGGGAGGCTGCCACGACGAAGCAGGAGGCGGAGGCCTCCGCGTGCGCGCGTGCGTGCGTGCTACTTCGCCTCTGCCTACTGGCAGAGGTTGAAGACAGCCGCTCTGCCCCGGTGGGCTGGACTGGTGCAGCTGGGCCGGCTACAGGTAAGTGGCCCAGGTACGGGTCTTTCTCTCTCTGTTTTATTTTTTTCTTCTGTTTTGTTTTATTTAATTTATTTTGCCACTGTTTTGAATTTAAAATAATTCAAACAATGCCAAAAACTCCTCTGAATATTTTATATTGCTAGATGGACTTTTCCAAAAGCTTATAAAATATATCAGGGGTATTTGAAATTATATTCTAATTATATGAATATAACTCAAATTCAAATAGCTAATGAATTAAATCCAAAGTCCCAAAAATAATTCCTTAAAAATGTTCAATATTTTGGTTGGGACCAGAATCCTTACCAAAAATTATCAAACATTTAAGAAGAGCATTTTGGAGCAATGAATGAGATTTCTAGGGTTTTTGCCCCTCTTTTATTTAAGTTTTTGAGGCTTCCAAAATTCCTCAGTTCAAGTTTCGAAAATATAGACATGATGCACACATGAAGCTAGCCTAGAGCACTACCAGCAGCTAGGGATGTGACATGATGGTCCGGAACGGAGGGGGGGTTTAGGTGGGCTGCAGGTGGGTTGTGAAGAGAGGTTGGGCTGAGATGAGAGAAGAGGAAAACAGCCCAGCACGGTTTTCGGAGACCGAAAACGTCCGGCGTTAATACCGGCAACGGTGCCGCTATAAGTTTAACGGTTGGGCTATCAAACGAGCTCCGAATGCGACGAAACTTGACAGGCGCTCTGTCTACACTATAATAAGACCGCATGCCAAGATTCAACCCATTCCAAGAACATTTTTCGGCCACTCACGCAACGAGGTAGAAAGGGGCGCCGGAGGACATAGGAGTGCCAGAATGCAAAACGGACAATGGGGAAAATGCTCGGATGCAAGTTTTGAAAAACATGCAGATGAAATGCAGATGATGACATTGCAAAATGCAACGCGCAAGCAATGACATGGCAACAACGACGAATAACTGGCAGACACCTGGCGCATCGTATCCGGGGCGTTACATAGGAGTACTAGTAAAGTACACATTAATATAATGTATATTCAATATACTTCCGTCGACCTTGCCTGCCTTCTTATCTACCAAGTATCTAGGGTGGTTCTGCTTTAGTGTCCGTTCCTCTCATTACAGAAGCACTTAGTCTCGGGTTTGGGTTCAACCTTGGGTCTTCACTAGAGCAGCAACTGTTTTGCCGTTTCATGAAGCATCCCTTCTTGCCCTTGCCCTTCTTGAAACTAGTGGTTTTACTAACCATCAACAATTGATGCTCCTACTTGACTTCTACTTTTGTGGTGTCAAACATCGCGAATACTTCAAGGATCATCATATCTATCCCTGATATGTTATAGTTCATCATGAAGCTCTAGTAGCTTCGTGGCAATGACTTTGGAGAAACATCACTATCTCATCTGGAAGATCAACTTCCACTCGATTCAAGTAATTGTTGTACTCAGACAATCTGAGCACAAGCTCAACGATTGAGCTTTTCTCCCTTAGTTTGCAGGCTAAGAAAATCGTCGGAGGTCTTATACCTCTTGACGTGGGCACGAGCCTGAAATCCCAATTTCAGCCCTCGAAACATCTCATATGTTCCGCGACGTTTCGAAATCGTCTTTGGTGCCTCAACTCTAAACCGTTTAACTGAACTATCACGTAGTTATCAAAACGTGTATGTCAAATGTTCGCAACATCCACAGACGACGTTCGAGGTTCAGCACAACGAGTGGTGCATTAAGGACATAAGCCTTCTACGAAGCAACAAGGACAATCCTCAGTTTACGGACCCAGTCCGCATAATTGCTACTATCAACTTTCAACTAAATTTTCTCTAGGAACATATCTAAAACAGTAGAACTAAAGCGCGATCTACGACATAATTTGCAAGAATCTTTGGACTATGTTCAGGATAATTAAGTTCATCTTATGAACTCCCACTCAGATAGACATCCCTCTAGTCAACTAAGTGATTACATGATCTGAGTCAACTAGGCCGTGTCTGATCATCACGTGAGACGGACTATTCATCATCGGTGAACATCTTCATGTTGATCGTATCTACTATACGACTCATGCTCGACCTTTCGGTCTCTTCTGTTCCGAGGCCATGTCTGTACATGCTAGGCTCGTCAAGTCAACCTAAGTGTATTGCGTGTGTAAATCTGGCTTACACCCATTGTATGTGAACATTAGAATCTATCACACCCAATCATCACGTGGTGCTTCGAAACAACGAACTTTCGCAACGGTGCACAGTTATGGGGAACACTTTCTTGAAATTTTAATGAGGGGTCATCTTATTTACTACCGTCGTTCTAAGCAAATAAGATGCATAAACATGATAAACATCACATGCAATCAAAAAGTGACATGATATGGCCAATATCATTTTGCTCCTTTTGATCTCCATCTTCGGGGCTCCACGATCATCATCGTCACCGGCATGACACCATGATCTCCATCATCATGATCTCCATCATCGTGTCTTCATGAAGTTGTCTCGCCAACTTATTACTTCTACTACTATGGCTACCGATTAGCAATAAAGTAAAGTAATTACATGGCGTTTGTTCAATGACACGTAGGTCATACAATAAATTAAGACAACTCCTATGGCTCCTACCGGTTGTCATACTCATCGACATGCAAGTCGTGATTCCTATTACAAGAACATGATCAATCTCATACATCACATATCATTCATCACATTCTTTTGACCATATCACATCACATATCATCATCACATTCTTTTGACCATATCACATCACATAGCATACCCTGCAAAAACAAGTTAGACGTCCTCTAATTGTTGTTTGCATGTTTTACGTGGCTGCTATGGGTTTATAGCAAGAACGTTTCTTATCTACGCAAAACCACAAAGTGATATGCCAATTGCTATTTACCCTTCATAAGGACCCTTTTCATCGAATCCGTTCCGACTAAAGTGGGAGAGACTGGCACCCGCTAGCCACCTTATGCACCAAGTGCATGTCAGTCGGTGGAACCTGTCTCACGTAAGTGTACGTGTAAGGTCGGTCCGGGCCGCTTCATCCCACAATACCGTCGAAACAAGATTGGACTAGTAAAGGTAAGCATATTGAACAAAATCAACGCCCACAACTACTTTGTGTTCTACTCGTGCAAAGAATCTACGCAATAGACCTAGCTCATGATGCCACTGTTGGGGAACGTAGCAGAAATTCAAAATTTTCCTACGTGTCACCAAGATCTATCTATGGAGAAACCAGCAACGAGGGGAAGGAGAATGCATCTACATACCCTTGTAGATCGCTAAGTGGAAGCGTTCAAGAGAACGGGGTTGAAGGAGTCGTACTCATCGTGATCCAAATCACCGGAGATCCTAGTACCGAACGGACGGCACCTCCGCGTTCAACACACGTACAGCCCGGTGACGTCTCTCATGCCTTGATCCATCAAGGAGAAAGGGAGAGGTTGGGGAAGACTCCGTCTAGCAGCAGCACAACAGCGTGGTGGTGGTGGAGGAGCGTGGCAATCCTGCAGGGCTTCACCAAGCACCGCGGGAGAGGAGGAGGACTTGGGAGAGGGGGAGGGGTGCGCCAGAACTTGGGTGCGGCTGACCTCCCACCCCCCATATATAGGGCTGGAAAAAAGCTCGAAGCTCGCGAGCTAAACAAGTAGCTCGTGACTCGGCTTGAATCGACTCGAACTCAAAGAATAACGAGTCGAGCCGAGCTTTAGTTTCAGATCGTTTATAGACCAAGTTAAACGAGCCAATCTCACGAGTACTCGTGTGACTCGGCTCGATACAATAGATCATCCACTCCCAATACAAAGAAAGATCAGCCACTAAACAGCCTACGTCCCAGGCGCACAACCCAAGGCCGAGCAGTTGAAGGCCTAGCCTCCTAGGAGACTCACGCGTTACAAGAAAATTACAATTGTATAGAGATATATATGTTTAATATATACATAATCATTTTTATCATATTTGAGGGCTTTATGTTTATATCTTAAACGAGCTTAACAAGCTAAACGAGCCAGCTCGCGAGTTATATGAGTCGAGCCAATCTTGGGTTTGAGCTCGTTATAGTAACGAGTCGAGTCGAGCTAGCTCGTTAACGAAACGAGCTCTAGCGAGTCGAGCCGAGCTGGCTCGACTCGGCTCGAATTCCATCCCTACCCATATATATAGGGGCAAGGGAGAGGGGGCCGGCCCCCTCAGATCCAATCTGAGGAGGGGGTGGCGGCCAGGGGGTTTGCCTTGCCCCTCAAGGCAAGGGGGTGGCCCCCTTTAGGGTTTCCCCCAAACCCTAGGCGCCTTGGGCCTTGGTGGGGGGGCGCACAAGCCCACCTAGGGCTGGTCCCCTCCCACACTTGGCCCATGTAGCCCTCTGGGGCCAGTGGCCCCAGTTGGTGGACCCCCGGGACCCTCCCGGTGGTCCCCGTACATTACCGATAGCACCCGAAACTTTTCCGGTGACCAAAACAGGACTTCCCATATATAAATCTTTACCTCCGGACCATTCCGGAACTCCTCGTGATGTCCAGGATCTCATCCGGGACTCCGAAAAACATTCGGTAACCACGTATATCTATTCCCTATAACCCTAGCGTCATCGAACCTTAAGTGTGTAGACCCTACGGGTTCGGGAACCATGCAGACATGACCGAGACATTCTCCGGTCAATAACCAACAGCGGGATCTGGATACCCATGTTGGCTCCCACATGTTCCACGATGATCTCATAGTATGAACCACGATGTCAAGGACTCAATCAATCCCGTATACAATTCCCTTTGTCTAGCGGTATTGTACTTGCCCGAGATTCGATCGTCGGTATGCCGATACCTTGTTCAATCTCGTTACCGGCAAGTCTCTTTACTCGTTCCGTAACACATCATCCCGTGATCAACCCCTTGGTCACATTGTGCACATTATGATGATGTCCTACCGAGTGGGCCCAGAGATACCTCTCCGTTTACACGGAGTGACAAATTCCAGTCTCGATTCGTGCCAACCCAACAGACACTTTCGGAGATACCCGCAGTGCACCTTTATAGCCACCCAGTTACGTTGTGACGTTTGGTACACCCAAAGCATTCCTACGGTATCCGGGAGTTGCACAATCTCATGGTCTAAGGAAATGATACTTGACATTAGAAAAGCTTTAGCATACGAACTACACGATCCTTGTGCTAGGCTTAGGATTGGGTCTTGTCCATCACATCATTCTCCTAATGATGTGATCCCGTTATCAACGACATCCAATGTCCATGGTCAGGAAACCGTAACCATCTATTGATCAACGAGCTAGTCAATTAGAGGCTTACTAGGGACATGGTGTTGTCTATTTACCCACACATGTATCTGAGTTTCCTATCAATACAATTATAGCATGGATAATAAAAGATTATCATGAACAAGGAAATATAATAATAATAACCAATTCATTATTGCCTCTAGGGCATATTTCCAACATAGCCCTGCTCCTCTATTTATACGTTGAGCCCTGGGGTCGTTTCTTGGAGAAAGAGCCTCCTCAAAGTTGGTTTGGAACGCAAGGAAGAGTCCTTCTTAGTTTCCAGTACCAGATGCCACGGTCCTCGGTGTCTGTCCTAGACGCCATGGGCATCGGCGTCTGGCCCAGGGCCAGATGCAAGGGTCCCTGGCGTCTGGTCCCTAACCTCCGCAAAACTTCCCTTTGCACCGACCTAGTTAAAGCCCCGTGGGCCTTATCCCTTGGCCCAACCATATCGTCCTATATATGAATCTTTACCCCCGGACCATTCCGGAGCTCCTCGTCATGTCCGTGATCTCACCCGGGACTTCGAACAACATTCGGTCACCAGCATACATAACTCATATAATACTATATCGTCAACGAACGTTAAGCGTGCAGACCCTACGAGTTCGAAAATAATGCAGACATGACTGAGATGCTTCTCCGGTCAATAGCCAACAGCGGGACCTAGACGCCCATATTGATTTCTACATACTCTACGAAGATCTTTATCGGTCAAACCTTTATGACAATATACGTAGTTCCTTTTTGTCTATCGGTATGTTACTTGCCCGAGATTCGATCGTCGGTATCTCCATAACTAGTTCAATCTCTTTACTCGTTCCGTAATACATCATCTTGTAACTAACTCCTTAGTCACTTTGCTTGCAAACTCTTTGTGATGTTGTATTACCAAGAGGGCCCAGAGATACCTCTCCGTCACATGGAGTGACAAATCCCAATCTCGATCCATGCCAACTCAACAGACACCTTCGGAGATACCTATAGACCATCTTTATGATCACCTAGTCATGTTGTGACGTCTGATAGCACACAAGGTATTCCTCTGGTATCCGGGAGTTGCATGATCTCCTGGTCGAAGAAATATGTATTTGACATCAAGAAAGCAATAGCAATAAATTGAACAATCATATGCTAAGGTAACGGATGGGTCTTTTCCATCACATCATTCTCCTAATGATGTGATCCCATTATCAAGTGACAAAACATATCTATGGTTAGGAAACCTTAACCATCTTTTGATCAACGAGCTAGTCTAGTAGAGGCTTACTAGGGACACAATATATGTTTATGTATCCACACATGTATTTAAGTTTTGGGTCAATACAATTCTAGCATGAATAATAAACCTTTATCATGATTAAGGAAATATAAAAATAACCACTTTATTATTGCCTCTAGGGCATATTTCCGACACCACGGGTCCATAGCTAGTAGCTAGATGGCCTTTTCTCTCTCTTTGATCTTCAATACAATGTTCTCCTCGATCATCTTGGAGTTATATTCCATGTAATCTTCTTTTGCGGTGTGTTTGTTGGGATCCGATGAATTGTGGGTTCATGATCAAATTATTCATTGAAAGTAATTGAGTCTTTTCTAAAATTTATTATGCATGATTGTTATAACTTTGCAATTCTCTCTGATCTATCGTTTTGTTTGGCTAACTAGTTTGATTTATCTTTAGTGGGAGAGGTGCTTTGTAATGGGTTCAATCTTGTGGTGTCCTCGCCTAGTGATAGAAGGGGTAGTGGGACACGTATTGCATTATCGCTATTAAGGATAGAACGACATGGTTTATTCATATTGATTGTGTTTACTTTGTCTATATCATGTCATCTTCCTTAAAGCGTTACTTTGTTTCTCATGAACTTAATACCATAGATGCATGCTGGACAATGGTCGATTGGTGGAGTAATGGTAGTAGATGCAAGCAGGAGTCGGTCTACTTGTCACAGACGTGATGCCTATATACATGATCATTGCCATGAATACATCATAACTGCGCGTTTTTTCTATTAATTGCCCAATGGTAATTTGTTCACCCGCTCTGTGTTCGAAGGAGAAACCTCTAGTGAATACTATGGCCACCAAGTCTACTTTTATCATATTATTAAAACTAAATTTACTTTGCTGCAATTTTACTCCTTTTATTTTTATCTATCTATTACTATCATAGTTAATCCTTGGCAATAACGAATTCAAGGGGATTGACGACCCTCTTGCCCACGTTAGCTGCAAATATTTGCTTTTGTGTGTGTGGGTGCTCTCAAAGAGAATTTGCTTGGTTCTCATATTGGTTTGATAACATTGGTTCTCACTGAGGGGAATACTTATCTTGTAACGCTTCACCCTCCTCTTCGGGAAAATCCCAACGCAGTTTACAAGTAGCATGGGTGCATTTTTTTTATGACGGTAATGATGCTATTTAGGTAAAAACGGTCTACTAAATTGCTAATGTGATGTATTGCACCTGAAGAACTGCACACGTTATATAATGCACCTGATGAATTGTGTTGTGTTTAACTTCATTGCCTATTCATTTATGTTGTGTTTAAATCCAGTGTCACTATATGAATGTGTTACTATAGTGTGTCACTATGTTTGGCAATAGGTGTGAATGCAGCTGAATGTGTAACTATCAATGCATCTGAATGTGTCAGCATCGGAATGCATTTTTACCAACAAAGATGTTGCCAAAAATGGATCTGAATGTGCTGCCAAACATTGCCCAACAGGTGTTGCCGAAAATGGAAGCAAAGTGCCATAAAAAACATGAAGCCAATTGCCAAAACAGTGTCCAAACTGATAAACATAGATGTTGCTAAAATTGGGTCCTTAACTGACACTGTCAAGTTGCCAAAATTCAGAAAAAGACATAGACAAATTGTTAAAACTAAACAATTGATAAAACAGTAATAGTTGTTCAAACAATGATAGTTCACTCATGGTTGCCAATTGCCAAAACATAAATGTTGTCAATTGCTAAGACATAAGTAGTTCACACATATATGCAATGTAGGTAGTTCATAGGTAGCCTCACACTAACATCATAGGTAATCCAAACTTACATACAAACATAAGTTAACTACAACTACTAACTGCTACTACTACATGTATCTTTTCTTCAGTGAACCGCCGCAACTTCTTCAGTTCAGTTGGGTGAAACGACGAGGGATGGGTGTGCCAGCCATGCGTGGAGAGCGGCGTTGAGCATGCATATTTCATGCCCTCTTCTTCTTCGCCCTACGCACCTCCTCCCATGTCTCCTCCTCCCGTGGCTCCTGCTCATGCTCCTTCTCACTCTTCACCGGAAGAACAATGTCTACCAGGTCCTCCACATTAATGGGCACCTTCTTGTGGCCTGCGGCGACAGGCCGAGCCACGACATGCACATCAGGCAAGGCATCCTGCTCCTCGGCGTCATCAATGACGATGACTGGCATACCCGGTGGTGGCTTCTTGCATGCGGTGGCGAGGTAGTTGGAATCGACACGATGTGGCACAACAACTTCAACGTGCCTGACACGCTTTGCCTCTGGATCCGGCAGGAGCGGCAGCGGGCTGCACCTGTTGCACATGGTACATGCACTGGCGAGCGAACTGGGCAGCATCGCCGGACCACGAGACGATAATGGCAACCACGGGCACGCCCTAGCCGTCTGGGAACACACGAGACTTCTCATCCGCCCTCAACTGTTTAACCAAGCCCCATGCATGATTCTCGAGCAATGGGGCGCTCTTGAACAGGCGGAGATCTCGCGGGCGATGAAGACCTTGACCAGATCGGAGTCGGCCCAGTCGTTGACCACCTCTCCCACTCGTTGGTCTTCGACATCAACAACGACGAGAAGCGGCGGCAGGCGGTTGGATGGTTAGGGATTTAAGAGAGCGACAGACAGATGAGGGTTTCTCGACGAGGGAAGCAACGAGACGGAGAGATACGAGATAGGAGTATTGAAGTAGGCGCGGCTATTGAATAAGGTTGCGTCGATTTGACTACTCGATGCTCGTGACTGACAAGTGGGCCCGCTTGGCAACCCAAGCGTGTGGTGCCAAATTGGAGTGCATTTTTTTCAAAAATGTGAGAAAGTTTCCTACCAAAGCGCGGCACCACACGTAATGTATTCTCGTGTATAGGGATCGTATTGAAGCATTTTTTGAGTTGTGGTACCAAATCATTGTTCGCCGGAGACTTGGAGAACCAAATGTTTAATTTTTTCATGTAAGGCCGGTTGTAATGAGAGTATCATAAGTAGTATCATGCATGCCAACTAGACAAATTTGATAAGGTGACATAAAACTAAATGAAAAAAGAAAGGATTGAGTATCATATCATATGATACCGTATCATATTAAATGTTATACTACTGGTATGTGTCATGTATGTCAATAAATAAAGTTATCTATAATACTAACATATAATACTATGCAGTACGGGTGTAGTATTATACATTAATATCATATGCATGATACTAATATATGAGACTCACCATTGCGACCCTAAAACGATGCCGTTTCTTTCATGAAACGGCGACCTCCTCGAGCGGCGGAATCAACTAGCGATTCGACCGTCCCACCTACTCCTACTTACTCGTGGAGTATACCAGTTTGTTTCCTTGAAACTGGAAGTTTCGAACGTGCGCCCGTGCGGGCCAACGCGGAAGCGCGGCCGGCGTGGGCTCGTGGCCATATGCCACGCGAGGCTTCGCTCGACGTCAGCCCCCGGGTTTTAGCCGTTCCGGGCAGCGTGTCACTGAAAGGTGGTGCCCCGGCAGGACACCCGGGCGCGCGGGTTGCGCTGCTGGCTGGGGATG
Organism: Triticum dicoccoides; assembly: GCF_002162155.2. Lineage (NCBI taxonomy): Eukaryota > Viridiplantae > Streptophyta > Magnoliopsida > Poales > Poaceae > Triticum > Triticum dicoccoides. Next base: position 405,634,825 of record NC_041387.1, read on the forward strand.
ACGCTGTCGTCGACGACTCGTCGGTGCCAGGTTGTAAGCACGAGCACAGGATGGAAGGTGCTGACCCGAGATTGGCGTTCTGAAGCTTCAGAAAAAGGAAGCTCGTTGCGGTTTCTCTTGTTTTTTTTTATCGAGCCGTGACACGTCTCCACGACGTGCTGGACTGTGTGTGCTCAGAGTCTCGGGGACTTGATGGTTCTCTGCGACTTTGCTGCACCACAGCTGGCTCCGAAAACAGCATACCTGTTATTACTCTGGAGTCTCGACGGCATGGCGCCATAGGGGTTTTGTCCCTTCCGGGAAGTGGACAGCGATATTACTATGCTAGTCAGCTGGAATTCACACGAGCACCAGTTATACTACACTTCTGAACTCGGAAGGCTGAGTTCTGAATAACCTTTTTCCTTTGCGAGCAAGTTCTGAACAACCTTATCCACTGCGGAGTGCGTTACGATACACCTAACCAGCTAGCCTGCACCGACAGTATTTACTGTACAACAGAACTTTGTCAGTTCGGATCAACGGTAACGAACGACCTCAGTGGGCGCGGTAGTACTTATTTACTGCCAATGTATGCAGTATTCGGTCCGTTGGAGAAACTTGATCTGATTCGCTCTCCTCCTATGGAAGCATTGAGCTGGAAAGAGGTCTGACTTCCTAACGTGGCAACTTGCAGATCCAACTGGATTATGCGGATGCCCGCCCGATGATTGGCCGAGGGAGGTTGGTGATGGTTTGCGTTCAGTCCAGCATGTCCACGAATAAAGCAACAGCGTGCGCAAACGCGCCGAGCACATGGCCATGCCCTTGGAGGCAAGGCCTTGGGAGGAGGCAGAGCAGCTACCCCTGTTCTAGATTGCAAGACAACTGCGCAAACGGCGAAGATATATTTCATTTGGGCAATCAGCTGGTTTTTGCCCTTCGGCTGCTAACTACCCGTCCGTCACGCTGTTTGATCGGCGGCCAAAACTTCTTAGTACATTCGGAAAACCGCACATACACTCATCTTTTAAATGCATGCATGCACGTCCTATCTTTATAAGCACTTTGAAGATATTAATCCGGTACAACGTTTTATATTCGACGGAAATATTTCCTCTTAAACGAGCATCATTGAAAAGCTTGAATCTTTACCTAATAATAAAGAGAATTGGGTTTTTGTCCGTACGTCCTAAAAAATACCCTCGAAGTTGGCAAAAATTACCCACCAATGCCACCCGTAAGTGGCAAAAAACGGTTCACGCATCGCACTGTTGGTTTTGGTTTATATATGCCGAGATCCCCTTATATGACATGAAGATACGCTGAGCGCAGTGGCCAGCGCCGCACGTCTCCACTACAGAGACCAGGGGCCGGCCCATTTGCAGGTTGCAACGTCTCTGTTTTCTATTTCATTTTTTGCCTTTCACGTTCCCATTTCTGTTTTAGTTATTTCTTCTTTAAATTTATTCGTGATTTCCAGAAAAACAATATTTCAAAAAAAGTCTTGAAAAATTATAAACTTATTGTGAATTAAAGAAACATTCGGAAAATCATAAAATGATCATGATTTCAAAAAATTGTTCACGTATTATAAAAAACTATCACGATTTCAAATAAATTTTCAGGAAATAAAAAATGTTCATGAATTTTTAAAAATATCCAGTATTCAAAACATATTAGGGAATTTAAAAAATGTCCATTAAAGTTTGGAATATGTTCACAAAAATTAAAACAGATCCATAAATAATGAACATAACGAACCGTCGCAGGAGATCTGTAGGGGTCGCTTCATGATTGTACTCAGTCCCTCGATTTGGATAAAAAAAAGTTTTCCATGTCTTGTACAACCCTGAGCCCTCAAAAATTGACACAACTTTCTATGGGTTAATTTTTATAAGAAAATGACTAAATTTCTATTTTGCCGTCATACACAGCTATATTTTTTTTGTATCACATTACTGATTATTATAAACACCGCTACGCTAGGTCAAGGCGAGGCACTCACTCATCAGTGTAGCTCATGCAGTGTCCATCAATGCAGTTTGATCACCGACATTTTTTTCGTTATGACGCGTTAGAAAATCAAGTCGTGATGAGGCCATCACATTTTTTAATGACTTTTTAAAAGTCCCCTATCTCATCATGACATCACCCAGACATACTTTATGAAATTACATTCTAAAAGTCCTTATCTCATCCTGGCATTTGGTTCAGAATTTTTTTATATCTATCGCACGTGCATAATCTAATAGCTTTTCTCCCGTTGCAACGCACGGGCATATTTGCTAGTAAATATAGAAAAATTCGAGTATCAATGGCAAGTCTAGGACTTAAACACTCGAGGGCTGGTTACACCATAAGAAATCTGACCATCTGAGCTACACTCAGTTCGCGATCGGCGGCCAACACTCACCTCGTCCATAGGTACGAAAATCCTGCATGCGCCACTAGTAAGTGTGCACGTCTCAGAAAAAGAATAATTCATCAAAGCACGATTTAAACTAGTTTCCCCTAAAAAGGCTTAATAACATTAATAACCTAAACATGTTTTAAAAAGTACTTTTTTCATGAGTGCAAATGACATGCACATATAGGTGATGTTTTTTCCAACATTTAAGTATCTTATATGCATTTTTTCTGAGTTCATATGAATTTTTATAGTACCGGTGAAATGACTTTGACGGATGAGCATTCACGCAGCCTAAAATGCTTTTTAGGGGCAAAAATTGGGCAGACTCAGAAATTAGAGGTAAATCTGTGTAGTAGGTTCGAGTTAGGGGTAGAAATGTATATGTCTATAGTCCCTTTAAGAACTATTCATGCAGTGTAAAAGATTGCGTAAATTTAAAAGTCGTTGATAGACTTAAAAAATGTTCGTGACATTCCAAAAAAATCGCGCATTCCAAATATATATGTGTAAAATTTAATTAAATTGTAATAAATGTAATAAAGTTCGGGTAATTTAGAAAGATAAAAATGTTTCTGACCATTCTGAAAATGCTGTTAACATTTATTTATTTTACACATTTCACAAATATGTTCATGACATTTAAAAAAATGTTTATACAATTTTTAAAATGTTCATAATTAAAAAAAGGATATTTAGTACCACTCAAAAAAACGTGATACTAAAAATAATGTTTACGCATTTCAAATATATGCTCGTGGAAACTATAAAAATGTTAATACGATATAGAATTTTTTTGCATAACTTTTTAAAAATGTTTTATATCATTCAAAAATATGTTCAGCGTGTGATTGAAAAATATTTAACATGAAAATATTTTCAAACATGTATTTGACAAAATATTCGACATGTATCAAAGAATATTTCATGTGTTTACGAAAAAACTACATCTTGTCTAGAAAATTAGACCTGTACTTGTAAAAAGGAAAGAGGGGGAAAGGAACAAGAAAAAAAAAGATAAAGACACAATAACAAAAAAGAAGAAGAAAAAAGAACAAACATGCAAGAGGAGAAAACCAATGAAAACATGGAAAACAGAAACACAAAAAAGATGCATGGAAGGTTGTAAAACTGCTCCAGACTACCCTGTAAAACCTTCCCAAAACCGTATAATGGGTCAGCCACTATGGGAAGAACACAAGCAGCAAAAGAGGTGAAGCCAGGCAAGAGACTTAAATCCTATTACCCCCATTCCGAAATATAAGTCTTTTTAGAGATTCCGAAAGACTTACATTTTTAATGGAGGGTTTTTGGCATCTTATACGCTAGTTAAAGGGCATTTTTGCAACTGGTGCATCTCCATCTACCTTCGGCTCAGCCCATCTAAGTTTTTTCTTTCTCACTAGTGTATATTTTGAACGTTCGGCCAATTTTGTGGTTTTTTTTGTTTTCAACTTTTTTACCTTTTTGTTTTCTCAAATGCGTGAACATTTTTCAAATTTTTTTACTTTTCTCAAAAATTTGTACTATTTTCAAATTTCATAAAAGTTTCTCCAAATTTTGCTATATTTTTTCTTCCTTTTTTCCCTTTATCAAATGTGTGACTTTTTTTCAATTTCGTAATTTGTTTTCACATTTCTTTAACCATTTTCAATTTCTATGAATTTCCAAAAACCCATTATGTTTATTTTGGAACATGTGCACTTTCTTTGAATCCAGAAACTTTTTTCAGATACATGAACATTTCCAAAATCTGCGAAGTTTTTTCAAATTCCACGAACATTTTCTCAAATCCCATATAATTTTTTGAAATTCATTTTTTTTAATCCATGAGTTTTTTCATAGATATGATTTTTTAGTCATTGAAATTTATGAACTGTTACCAAATTACAGGTTGCTATTAAATTTGTAGTTTTTCTCCCCAATTTTTTCCCAAACATTTTGAACTTCTGCATAAACATTTTTTTTGGAAATGTATGAACTTTTTTAAATCCACATTTTCTACCATAAGCCAACAGTCAACTATCCACCTGTCAAGAATTATCAGGCGTAGCTGGGCGGGCCCAGAATATGGGCGCTGCCTAACTCGGGCTTAAGGCGCTGGTTAGGAGCTATCGGCTAGGGATGTCTTGAAAAATCCTATTAGCCGCATTAAGCGGTAAGCAGAGTCTCCTATCTGCCGCTCTTTGCGGCAGATTTGCGAGCAGTACCTAGGATTGAACTCGGTATCCCTCACTCCCTAACGCATGATGATAACCAGCGCACCTGATACCAGTTGGTGACTAATAGGCACCACAAACTATTAAGAACCAATTACAACGGCATATACGAGTATTTTCCCGAAAATATTGAACTCTTTTAAAATTTCCGAACCTTTTTGACAAACGCAATTTTTTTTTGGAAAACATGAACATTCATCTTTGTGAACAATTTTTGAAAAAGTGAACAAAATTTGAAAATCCCACTATTATTGAATTTTTGAACACTTTTTAAAAACGTGAGTAAATTTATTAACGTGAATAAAATTCCAAATTTCTATACAAAAAAGGTCAACAAATTTATAAATTCTGAACAGTTTTTGAAAAAGTGAACAATATTTGAAAAACATAAAGAAATACAGAAATACCGAAATTTTTTGTAAAAAAAGTGTACACATTTTGAAAAACGTGAAGAAAATTCTGAAATTCTATATGAAAAACGTGCACAATTTTGGAAAGCACGCACAAAGTTCAAAAATCGAAACAATTGTTGAACAAGTGACCAAATTATGGAAAACATGAAAAAATATTGAAATTCTGAACTATTTTAAAAGGTGAAACTTTGTAAAGAAAACTAGAACAATTTTTGAAAACATGAACAAAAGTCAGAATCCAATTTTTGAAATTTAGAACATTTTTTAGAAACCATGAACAAAATTTTGGAATCCAATTTGCTTTGGAAAAAGTGAATAAAATTTTGAACAAAGTTTAAAATTTTCTTTTTTTTGTGAAATTTTTGCAGTTACGGAAAAACAAAAAAATAAACACAACAAATAAAAGAAATAGGAAATAGAAATAAAACAGAAGAAGAAGCCAACAGGAAAAACTGTACAGAAAAAAAATTCGCTTGAAGTTGAGCCGCCAGCTGTGCCGTTCGCTCGCATAATCAGAATTTCGGTATATGTTCAGAATTTTACAAAAACAATTGGAATTAAATATTTTTTCACACTTTTCAATTTTTTTAGAATTTTAAAAATTGTTTGTGTTTTCAAAAAATATTTACCATTTCAAAAGTGTACGCAATTTTTTAATTTTTTTTGAAACGTTGACATTGTATTTCGTTCTTAAGTATATTTCTCTTCTAACTAATGACTACAGGTCATTAGTTCCAGTGTTTAATGGCATGCGTTTTGCAATGACACGCCGCTTGTTCGAAACCTACAGAGCCCAAAACAGCGTGCTGGTTGTGAATCGAACCGGCGACCTCCATCATCGAGCTATGCTGGTGCAACTGCCTCGCCACCCAGCGGGATCTGGTAACCTTCAATTTTTTTTTCCTTTTACCTTTTTTCCTTTTCGTTTTCTGTTTTTCTTTTTTCTTCTTCCTGGTTTGATGAATTGCTTGCAAATATATGAACTTTTTCTTTAAATTGATGAACTTATTTTAAAATTCGATGAGTTTTTTTCAAATCGATTTTTTAAAAAAATCCATGAACTTTTTCAAAATTTCTATGAACATTGTCAAAATCAACGATTTTTTTTCATATTTGATGAATTTTTAAAAAATTAAATGGGCATTTTTTGCAAAATCTATGAACTGTTTTTCACTTTCTTTGAACTTTTTTTGAATCTATGAACTTTTTTCCAAAATCATGAATTTTTTTAAAAATCTATGAACATTTTTAAATTAACAAATTGTTTTCGTTTTTTACATTTTTTTTCATTCTTTTTTTCAAATGCGATCGAGCGAACCTAGAGGACATGAAATGCGATCGATCACACTCTAAATGGGCGGCCCACCAGGGTTGGCGCGTGGGCGCCAGGGAGATTCCCCGGTCCCCCTGTGTACGCTCACATCCCCGCGTGAAATGCGCTTGGCCGAATGAGTGAGTACACACATTTATGGTAAGTTTATTTATTAATATGAACAATTTTTTTAATATAAAACAAAAGGAGTTGTGAATTTGAATAAATGTTCCTGCATATTCAAAAAATGTTTGTGAACTTTAAAAATGTTCCCTCCTTCAAAATATGTTCAGTTCGAAAAATATTCATGAAATTCAAAAAACATTTATCAATTCAGAAAATGTTGGAAAATTCAAAACATGTTCAATTTTGAAAATCAAGATTTTTTAAATCCCAAAAGAAAAGAGAAATCCAGAACAAGTTGTTTGAAGAAGTGAAGATTTTTCAAAACTAGTAATATATGTAGAAATTACATTTTTTTGTTGGAAAATGCTAACAATTTTTTTAATCATTTTCTCAAAACCTAAGCAAAAAGTTTAAAACATATTTTTGGTCAAATTTTTTTGGAAGCGAACAATTTGTCAACATTTGAATTTTTAGAGATTTGTGAATATTTCTTCAAATTCCAAACATTTTTTGAATTGTGAATAATTTTTGAATTTTCTAGCATTTTATAAAACATAAACGAAATTTTAAAATTCCAAACCTTTTAAAAAACAAATTTTAGAATCTCAATATTTTTTAAAAAAATTCGAATTAAACAACAAAAGGATAAGGAAAGACAAAAAAATAAAAAAAATGAGAACACGAGTAATAGAAATAAACCATTCGAGAACCTTCAAAAATGTTCAAAAAGACTGTTTAGGAACCTACTAAAATCGGCCCCGACAGTTTGCTCGATTTATAATGGGCTGGACCGTCTACACTCGCTAGTGGACGATCACTACGCTAAGGATTGCACACCAGGGTTATCTAACATTCATGGGCCAGGCTAGGATTCACAATAAGGGGGGCATAGTAGCCTTGTCGGTGTTTTACTCTCACTTGACGAGGCTCGAGAAAATGGGAGGACGAACTATGGTTGTCCGTGACTAAGGGCATGGCCAACGCTATCGAGTCCACAGTTGCCCTAGATGCCACAGCGAGCCGCGCAGAGGCGCTGATCTGCCGTGGGGCCTGGTGGCGCGGTGTCGGGCGCACCGAGCGACGGCGGCTCTGCCGGTCGGCGGTGGGGTGCATCCCTGGGGTTCCGATGGCGTGTGCCGGCTGTAGAGATGCATCTACATTGGGTGGTGGCCTGTGGGGCGGTCAGAACCAAATCTGGTCGGATCTGCCACCGGCGGTCCGTCGTGTGGCGAGGGCTGCGGGCGGCTTGGTCTATGGCGTGCTCTTCCCTTTGTTGCTGGGCAGGGGTAGTGGCGGCATGGTGGTGGTGGTGGTGGTGGGGCAGACCGAAGAGGTTGTGGCTCGCGTTTGGCGGCAATTGTTGTTGCTTCCTGGTGCCATGGGCTGCGGCGGCTTGGACTATGATCGACTGCTCTCTCCTGGCTGATGGGAGGAGGTAGCAGCAGCACGGTGGTGGTACCGCCTTCCCGGCGATGCTAGATGGCGGTGACAATCTTCTACCGCGGGCGTGTGGCAGCTGGGTGCTGTAGGTTGGAGCGGCGACCCTCGGTTGTGGTGTAGAGGGGATGAGCGAGTCACGTGGAGCTGACAAAGTTGGGTGCTTGGCGACCGGAGGTGCCGGACGCCATGGGGTCCCTCTGTCTGTATCTGGAGTTGCCAGATCTGATGGGGCGATCCCCCCTCTCCCGATAGTGCTGGTTAGCAGTTGGCTGGCAGGGCGGGTTGGCCGCCGGTGTTGGGGTTTGGCTTGGTCCCCCTACCGTGGGCTTACCTCGGCTGCGCTTACCTCGGCTGTTTCTCTGTCCATATCAAGGTGGAGGCTCGTGGCTTGGTGGGGAGGCGACCTCGTGTTTTGCATCAATTTTGAGTTGTCTGAGGATGCCGGGGCAGCGGCTCCCGGTGGTGGGATCCACGGTGGGCTTTCCGGCAAGTCTTGTGGTGACGTTTGTGCCTACACCTGTTGGCCGTGCGGGAGGCATGGGTGTAGGGACGGAAGGATCTGGTAGGCTCTGGTCGTGCCCGGATTTGGCGGGGTTGGCCTGACTCTCGCTGCAGGAGTTGTAGGGGCGCCTACTGGTGGTATTGGCGAGTTCCCGAGCAAAAGCTTCACGCTTGGCGCCGACGACGGCGGTGCCCGTGGGTGTCGCTCCCTTCTTGAAGGCGTAGCCGTGGGTCTTGTTCATGTGCCAGGGCTGGGGTGAAAACCCTTGTCTGTTATCAGACTCGACAACGACGATGCTTTGCGTCGTTTTCTTCCTGGGGGCGTTGTCGTGAAGTTTTGGTGTCGGCGATTGGTTCTAGGCGAGGTGTTAGGCTAGCTCTATTTTCTTATTGTATCCGTCGATCCGCTTTGTAAGAGGGTCTTCTCATCACATTGTATCGTTTGGTCGTGTACTGTTTGGTGTTGTTGTTTTATACTCCCTCTGTTTTTATTTACTCTGCATATTAGAGTTGACTGAAGTCAAACTTTCTAAAGTTTGACCAGGTTTATAGAAAAGAATATAAATATTTTCCATAACAAATCTATATGATGTGGAAGTACATTCTATAATGAATCTAATGATATTGATTTGTTATTGTATATGTTAATATTTTTGTATATCTACTTAGTCAAAGTTTACAAAGCTTGACTTTGACCAAAGCTAATACGTGGAGTAAATAAAAACGAAGGAACTACATAAAATGGGGCGAAAGCCTGTTTCGAGAGAATGTACTTGTTTTAACTGACTTTACGTGTACTTGTGAGCATAAATCTGCTACTTAGGGCATCTTCAATGTCGACCCTCAAATCGCCAGCGTATGTCCGGATAGCATGGTCCGGACCACGAAAGCCATCCAACACGGACCTGTATCGTCCGCCGAGCGGTCCGGACGCACTTTTCCCCGCAAAGCTAGAGACAAACATGGAATGCTTTGCGGGAGTCCGTATATCCTCATCACAAACCAAAAGCTGCTACGCACCTCACCTCTTCGTCCGGATTGCGGAAGCCCGCTGATTGTTGGTATTAATTGATGGAAGGCTAGCATGTTAAAAGCCGGATGGTGATTAGTATTTGGCATTTGGCGGAAGCTTTGTAAATATTTTTTGGGCATTTGATGGAAGTTACTTTTTACCATATGATTAACATTTGGCAAAGAGATTAGTTTTTTTTATTAAGGTTCTTTATCCACATTGACGGAATGATGGAAGATTTGTAAATAGATTCGGCCATTTGGCGTAAGGTTTGGAAATGACCAAGCCCATTTGACGGAAGATTTATGATTAGCTAAGCAAGTAGCCTAGCTTTTGGTGGAAGCTACACTAGCACATGGATTAACAGCCTCCGCCAAACAAAAAGCAACTAATCACAATTTTTTAAAGGGAATCACGTAGTTATTTGATGATTAAAATTTAATAAAGACATACATTTAGTGCTACGGTTGGATGACAGGCTTCCGCATCAGTGTCCACGGACTGGTCCCTGTCTGTGGACAAATGCGGGATCAGACATAGCTTCTATTGAGAACCACGCACGCCAGCGGACGGCCGCTCGTACCCTACACCTTGTGCTAGGGTTTCTCCTGCCTCGCACCTGCGCCGACACAAGTCTACCTCGTCTCCTGTGGTCTTAGGACCATGGAGACGCGGTGGATTCCGGCCCTTGCCGGCAGGAGGGCTCCGTTTTCTGATTTTTTTTGAGTTTTGTTAGGTTTTGTGTCCTACTCAGAGATGTGAGGCGGAGGCGACTCTCTGCAGATGGAATAAGATCCTTCCCACCTAGCCCCCATTCGGATGATGTTTCGAGCATCGTCAAAGGGCGTGTGGAGGTTTGTCTCCAGCGGATCTCATAGGATTCGGTTGACGTTTGTATTCGGTGGATCCGGTCTTAGTTCGTCTGCGTTCGTGTGTCTACAAGTTGGATACTCCTGATCTACGCTTCTCTTCATCGGCAGGGCTTGCTGTTCTGGTGCGCTGGTCCTATGGAGCCTTAGCACGACGACTTCCCGACTGTTTACTAAAACAAGGTTTGTCCGACTCTGATGAGGGAGGGGCGATGACGGCGGCGCGCCTTCGGCGGGAATGTATCCGGTGCACCCACACTTGTCGTGCTACCGGTGCACCGGATGCCATAGAATATTTTAAAAAATATGAAAAAATTCTAGCATGTTAACACAACATCAATGTATGATGTCACAAAATTTCGTATAAAAATTTAAAATATTTTTTGACATAGAAAAATGATAAGTTTGACATCAACATGATAATGGGCGAAATCTAAAGCCCAAGTTATGTTATGTACTACTCAGTGTTAAATTTGTCATTTTTGTTTTTCGAGTTATGTTACGAATTTTGACTTGAAATCTTGTGAGAACCTACATTAATGTTGTGTGGGTGTGCTAATTTTTTTTCCAGATTTTTTAAAACATTTTTAAAACTACAATGTGAGTTTGGTGCATCGATAGCACACAAGCTCCGGTGCACCAGATATTTTTCCCGCATTTGGCTTGCTCCCGTGCTTGTAGTCGTCGCTAAGTGGTCTATGGACCAGGATGTATTTTTTACTTCTCGTGTTGTTTGTACCATCTTGACTGTTGATGAATAGATTGAAAGTTTTTTTTAAATAAAATTGCAGGTCAGCATTGAAGATGCACTTAATCCCCTTTGGTTCATCGCACCTGGACACCTTCCTTCGGATGCATAGAACCTAGACAGAGATGTCTGTATGCTCCATTTCAGGATCCAGAACCAATAATGGCAATGGTAACCGTCAACATATACACACACATGAGCGGGCAGTGTACTCTCATTGTTGGTTAATTCATCCCCCATGAAGCTTCTATCAGTCAGAATAGCGTCCGCATGAGCAGCGTAATCCCAAGGCAATAAGGTTTGCATAGATCTCAGCAGATTAATTGGAACCATGCACAACCTTTTCTCCCGTTCTTTTATTTGTTTGTTTTTATCTTTCTTCATTGGGGTGGCTGTAGGAGCTAGTAGAAGTGATATAATCGGTAAATCTTTGTTATAAAGTACAGTAAATCAGCGTATGAGCTTATTATTAATAGCGCGCAAAAAGGGGAACCGCAATCTGTGATTGCTAATTAAGTGTATTCACTTTGTTTATGGAGGATTTGCATTAGCTGCACTATATTTATGTGGTGTTTGATTTGGAGTTTGGCCAAACTTCAAAAGCCAAAGTTAAGCCTTAAAAAAAACTACGTATATATACCTGGTCCAAAACAATGTCGTGGCTTTCTTGCGAGTATTTCATAATTCGCCGAAGATTGCAAGGACTGCTTATACATACAAGCAAGGAAAAGCAAGCATATTTACATTCATGTAGGGTCTTGTTATCGTACCCTCGGAAGTCGTGCCACCTTATTTGGGCCGCGTTTGCAACTTTCGGCTTGAGCAGTGTCTTCTTTCCTGATAGGCGTGTCTTGGATCTTGTTGGCACGGTGACACCGATGTGGAACTTTTTGATTCGCTAGTGAACTAATAAATTTTGACAAACCCTGGATTGCTCTTCTCGTTGGCAAGTCATCCATGACATGTCTTCTATTGGATATGATGACACATTGGCTTTTTCTGTCTTGGTAGTCTGTCAAGAGCTAGTGGTATGGCAATGCCTAATCGGCAAGTGAGGGCATCATCACCTCGATGACAATGCCCTAGGTCTTCATTGGCTAGACCTTGCAATGACGACTTATTGAAGGTAACAATTGTGTGGAGTTGTGCAGAATCTGCTATCTCGGGTGCAGGTCAATGGTGTCGGCTTCGGTGGTTGGATAAGAAACAATGGCACATATGACCATTATCACTACAGGTGATGTATGCTAACGCTCGTTGCGACTTACACCTGATCACAATTGAGTGTTTCTATTATCCTTAAAAAAAGGTTGGTGATGTGAATCCTTAGTGTCCCGAGTCCTGGCAAGGTTGTCCTGTTGTTGCAGAGACCAAGAATAATTTTTTATCATCTTGACCGTGGTGCGTTAATAAAGTTCTTGTTGTTTGATTTCTTTACAAAAATAGCTTGGCATCAAATGTCTTCCCAGATTTTGCATGGGCCTAATTAGTTGTCTGTGCTTGTTGTCATCATAAAGGTAAAAGCACCCGGATAGTTATCGCCGTTTTGTGAAGCAAAACATGTATGTGAGAGAACTCAAATTTCAGCTATGGTACAGAGGGGGGTAGGTATGGAGAGGCAAGATCTCAGCTATGGTGAAGGTGTACACACGGGATTTACGAGTTCAGGCCCTTCACAGTGGAAGTAACAGCCCTACGTCTTGGTGCCCGGAGGCGGTCGATTGGATTTTGTGTGTGATATTACAGGGGGTGCGAACCCTTGTCCCAGAGGAGGGGTGTGGTGCGCTAGGACCCCCGCCCGCCTCCATTACAAGGGGCTTAATGTACATAAAGTAAGGGGCGTTACTGGTAATGCCAGCCTTAAGTGTTGTTAATGCTTATAAAGACTAAGGGGCGAACGTCCGACCGATGCGGGCCCTTCTGACTCCTGGTCTTTGATAGGTCGAGTGACTCTCCATATGGTCGAGTGACGGTAGGGAGGAGGACCTCCGAGTGATGTGGCCGTCGAGTGGATTGCACTCGACATGCTCGAATGGCGCTCTCCTGTTGTCTCTTGGTCCTTTTATCTTCCAGGGTAGTGACCTTGGGTAGGACGTATAGGTCAGGCCTATGACCCTACCCCAGGTATGTATCCTCATTAGTAGCCCCCGAATGGATTAAGGGGCGAGTGGAAAGTAGGTCAAAGTTGAACCTGCTCCGAGCTTCGTGTCTTCACGCGTCGGTACTTCAGTGTCGACTCAGTCGCCTTGATCCATTCAATGAACTGTCGACTGAACTGGTGACCTCATGCGTCGAGTGCTGTGTTAGAGGGCGAGACCTTGGGCGCGATTGTCTGCAGTGTATCCCGGATTTTGCGGGATACAAAATTTTGGGGAAGCGCGCGGGCCAGAGAGCGTCGAAACGGGCGGTCCATATAAGCAGCGATGCCTCGATTACCGTGCCGCCTTTTTTGCCACGTACGCTGCGCGCAACTGTTGCGGGATTTGACGGGATTACCTGGTCCCACGCGTCAGTCACTCGGAAGTGACCCTTTATAAGTTGACGGGGCCGAGGCGCTTGCACTGTGCACGCCTGTTCTCCCTTCTTTCTCCTCCGCTTCTCCACCGTGCCTAGCACCTCCGCTCTCGACGCCGCTAGTCCTTCGCCATGGTGAAGGACAAGACGGCGACGCTAGAGCACGCTAAGAAGGCGACGGGGGTGGCGAAAGGCAAGAAGCAGAACCGCGGGTCGTCGTCGCGTGCGGGACTGCCGCCGGGCTGCATCCAGGGCGATTGGATTCGGTCTTCGGTCCGGCAGGAGGATCTGGCCAAACTGGAGGAGTCCGGACTGATCGCCTAGGGAGCGGCGAGGCTGCCGAATGGGGAGACGGAACCACAACCTCGATCAGGTGAGTGTGTTCTGCTCGCCATTCACGTCGACCGGGGTTTCTCGCTCCCTCCGCATCCTTTCTTCCGGGGATTTTTGAACTTCTTTGGCGCTCAGCTCCATCATTTTTCTCCCAACACCATCACGTATTTAGCTGCATTTGTATCGATGTGTGAGAACTTCTTAGGGTGTCGACCGCACTGGGGTATTTTCAAACATATCTTCACCATTCGCTCCCAGTCGATAAAAAAGGCAAAGTCGAGTGACTCGAAAACCCACGTCATCCAGATGTGTGGGGGTTTAGGTATCCAAAAGAGGCATAGGAGTGCCTTTCCTGTCACGACTCTCCCTGAATTTGTTAGAGGCTGGCAGTCGACCTGGTTCTACTGCCAGGACGTCGCAGCTCCAGGTTAGTCGACTGGTCTTCCCCACTTCTCGTTCGACCGTGTTCAGACTCCTGCCCCACTAAAAGTAACCACTGCTGAGACCGTGGAGACGAAGATGTTGGTGGAGAGAGTGGTCCAGCTCATCAATGATGGTGAGGGAGTCCTGGATTAGGGGGTGTCCGGATGGCCGGACTATGACCTTTGGCTGGACTCCCGGACTATGAAGATACAAGATTGAAGACTCCGTCCCGTGTCCGGATGGGACTTTCCTTGGCGTGGAACGCAAGCTTGGCGATACGATATGAAGATCTTCTCCCATTGTAACCGACTCTGTGTAACCCTAGCCCTCTCCGGTGTCTATATAAACTGGAGAGTTTTAGTCCGTAGGACGAACAACAACCATACCATAGGCTAGCTTCTAGGGTTTAGCCTCTCTGATCTCGTGGTAGATCCACTCTTGTACTACCCATATCATCAATATTAATCAAGCAGGAGTAGGGTTTTACCTCCATCGAGAGGGCCCGAACCTGGGTAAAAACATTGTGTCCCTTGTCTCCTGTTACATTCCGCCTAGACGCACAGTTCGGGACCCCCTACCCGAGATCCGCCGGTTTTGACACCGACATTGGTGCTTTCATTGAGAGTTCCTCTGTGTCGTCACCTTTAGGCCCGATGGCTTCTTCGATCCTCAACCACGACGCGGTCCAGGGTGAGACTTTTCTCCCCGGACAGATCTTCGTATTCGGCGGTTTCGCACTGCGGGCCAACTCGCTTGGCCATCTGGAGCGGATCGAAAGCTACGCCCCTGGCCATCAGGTCAGGTTTGGAAGTTTAAACTACACGGCCGACATCCGCGGGGACTTGATCTTCGAAGGATTCGAGCCACGGCCGAGCACGCCGCACTGTCACGATGGGCATGATTTAGCTCTGCCGCCGGACAACGCCCAGAGCGTCGCTCAGGTGCCCGCTCTGACCATTAGCTCAGAGCCGACCGCGCCAATTGGGGACGGACGGTTGGACGCCGCCCCAGGTGCCGCAATCCCTACGGCGATAGAGCTGAACACCAGCCCAGTCCTTGGTGAGGCCTATGACTCTAGGGTGCCGGACTCCGTTCCGGACTCCGAATCTTCCGCACCTCTTCCAATCGAGCCCGATTGGGCTCCGGTCATGGAGTTCACCGCCACGGACGTCTTTCAGCACTCGCCCTTTGGCGATATCCTGAATTCACTAAAGTCTCTCTCTTTGTAGGAGAGCCCTGGCCGGATTATGGTCAGCATGGTTGGGATACGGACGACGAAGAAATTCGAAGCCCACCCACCACCCACTTCATAGCCACTGTCGACGATTTAACCGACATGCTTGACTTCGACTCCGAAGACATCGACGGTATGGACGTCGATGAAGGAGACGACCAAGAACCAGCACCTATAGGAAACTGGAAAGCCACCTCGTCATATGACATATACATGGTGGACACCCCCAAAGCAGGGGACGGCGATGAAAAAACGGAGGACGACTGAGGGAGTCCTGGACTAGGGGGTGTCTGGATAGCCGAACTATCATCATCGGCCGGACTCCAAGACTATGAAGATACAAGATTGAAGACTTCGTCCCGTGTCCGGATGGGACTTTCCTTGGCGTGGAAGGCAAGCTTGGCAATACGGATATGTAGATCTCCTACCATTGTAACCGACTCCATGTAACCCTACCCCTCTCCGGTGCCTATATAAACCGGATGGCTTTAGTCCGTAGGACGAACAACAATCATACCATAGGCTAGCTTCTAGGGTTTAGCCTCCTTTATCTCGTGGTAGATCTACTCTTGTAACACACATCATCAATACTAATCAAGCAGGACGTAGGGTTTTACCTCCATCAAGAGGGCCCGAACCTGGGTAAAACATCGTGTCCCTTATCTCCTGTTACCATCCGCCTAGACGCACAGTTCGGGACCCCCTACCCGAGATCCGCCGGTTTTGACACCGACATTGGTGCTTTCATTGAGAGTTCCTCTGTGCCGTCGCAATCAGGAAGGATGCCTTTTCCCGTCTTTAAAGACGGCGCCGTCGTCAACGGAGCTTTGGCCACTGGCCAAACTATCCGGCTAGGTGGTTTTCTTATGACCACCTGTTCGGCCACCGCTCCGACGATGACCTCTCAGGTCATCAAAAGCGATCTTCACGTCAGCTCGGAATTCGCCGAGCAGCTAGATCCGATTGAGCTCTCCTCCGTAAACGAGCTCTTGGATCACATCGCCGCCCTGGGAGTCGCTACAGACTACGATCAGATTGGTCTTAAAACCGATCTGAGAGAAATTAACTCTCCCCAGGCTACCCACCACGTTGTTGTGATAGAGGAACTATGCGGCGACTCTTCTTCTATGTTAAAAACCAGCTATGTCCGGATTCCCGATCCCTCCATGCTGGATTCCCGCGGAGGGACAGACGTCAATCAAATACTGAACCTAAAGTCAGGCATCGGACCAGATTTGTTGGAAGGCATCCAACAAACCAAGCTTCCAAATCCGGAAACTTCTTGGCCTTTGAGCGTCAGATCAGGCGGGGTTCCGAACTTAATTCCACCCGCCCACCCAAACATAAGTGATCTATCTCAAATACGGCAAGAGCCCGATGAAACAGTACATCATTACTGGGCCAGATTCCTCCTGGTTATGAACAGGATAAAGGACTGCCATGAGGAAAGCACGATTTCAATATTTTGCAACAATTGCACGGACAAGGGAATCATAAACGCCATAAGTCGTCGCGAAGTTACACGCTTCGCCGACCTAGCGACCATTGTACAAAAATACTGTGCGATGGAGAGCGCCTGGAAAACCGAAACCAGGTTTTGGGACAATCCGGCCCTGAATACAACCCCACTCCGAAATAAAAGGGTGCGTCATACTCAAGCACCTGGATTAAAAACCAAAAAGCAAAAACCCCCTAAAGGGCACGGAACCGTACTGGAGGGATGGCTCAACGGACCCTGCAAAATCCACAGTACGGAGGGCGCCACTCCAACACATAGCCTTCGAGCATGTTGGATACTACGGCAGGTGGGCAAAAGTGGCGAAGGCTTTCTAGCCCCGGACAACCAGCCCAACAGTACCAGTACGGTATTAACAGTCTTCGAGACTTTCGCATCAAATAACATGCGGAAGCGAACAATCCGCAGCCTCGCGAAGTCTACCAAGTAGCAACAACGAATCCATGGAGCGACACAGCTATCACCTTCAATGCCAGCGATGAACCTAAATTTCGAACAGCTCGAGCACCAGCCGCATTGGTCTTCAGTCCGATAGTGGACGACTTTCGTCTTACCAAGGTACTCATGGATGGCGGCAGCGGATTAAACCTCATCTACGAGGAAACCCTTCAAAAAATGGAAATTGACTGGAGCCGCATTGAGCGAAGCAGCACAACCTTCAGGGGAATAATCCCTAGTCGAGAAGTACGCTGCACAGGAAAAATCACACTAGACGTAGTGTTCGGCTCGCCGGACAACTACAAGTCCGAAGAGGTCACGTTCCAAGTGGCCCCATTCGGCAGCGGATATCACGCCTTGTTAGGGCGAGAGGTATTCACAATCTTCCAAGCTATACCCCATTACGGGTACATGAAGCTCAAAATGCCCGGGCCCAATGGAATAATCACTCTCGTCAGTGATCCAGATATAGCACTCCCCACTGAAAATAAGACAGCCGCACTGTCCCTAGAGGCATTATCCGAAGCCCTAGCGGCAGAGGAACTCACTACGCTGCGCTCCACGGTGGATAGGGACGATGTGATACTCGATAAGAGGTCTAAGTCCACCTCTTTTAAACCAGCAGACGAAATAGTCAAATTCCAGGTCCATCCAACGGACCCCACAAAGACGGCCTCCATTGGGCACAATTAAATCCTGATGTAGAAGCCGCACTACGAGAATTCCTTCGGGAAAATTGGGACATTTTTGCCTGGCACCCTTCAGACATGCCAGGAATCCCACGCAGGCTAGCAGAGCACAGCCTAAATATCCTAAAAGGATTCAAGCCAGTCAAACAGGCTCTTCAGCGATTTTCCGAACCCAAAAGACAGGCAATGGGAGAGGAGCTAGCCAAACTCTTAGAAGCCGGATTCATCAGAGATATAAAACATCCGGACTGGCTAGCCAACCTGGTAATGGTACCAAAAAAGGACAAATCCTGGCGCCTTTGTGTCGATTTCAAAGACCTTAACAAGGCCTGTCCAAAGGACCCTTTCCCTCTCCCTCGCATCGACCAAATCATCGATGCTACTATCAGGACCCCGACTCAATGCCACATCGATCTAGCATGTAACACCTTATATCACCTTGCGGCCTCACGCACGGTATTCCCACGGGTGTCGCCTTACCTTTGCCCGGGACCGTTTGCGCCTTTTGGCACACGTATATAATAGTGTCGCTAGCATCCATATGATAAGGAGCCCGGGCTGACATGGCTAGCCGTAAACCCAAAGTGGCAAAAACTTACAGGGACAGGCATCCATGACCCAGCATCGAACGTGTCGGTCATCAACGAGTGAATCCAGGCTGTAGCACTGGGCTAGCAGGACTCCGGTGAACCGGGCTGTAGCGGGCTAACAGGACTCCGGTATTCATCGCGTGACATTTCCCCAAGGGGACAGACACAGGAACGAAGAAGGACACATGCCGGCCAGCCTAAGTGTTCCGGAGCAGTAGCAAGCTA
Organism: Triticum dicoccoides; assembly: GCF_002162155.2. Taxonomy (NCBI): domain Eukaryota; kingdom Viridiplantae; phylum Streptophyta; class Magnoliopsida; order Poales; family Poaceae; genus Triticum; species Triticum dicoccoides. The sequence goes on from NC_041387.1 coordinate 405,653,816, forward strand.
CCATGGCTCAGTGGAAGCACTAGGAGACATTTCCCGGTAAGAGAGGCTAACAAGGATAAACAACTAGATAGTCAGATCCCACACATACCAAGCATTTCAATAACATACACACAATATGCTCGATATGTGCAAATACAACATGGCATCACAACATGACTCTACAACTCAAGTATTTATTCAATAGGCTTCGAGGAGCGAGATATTACAAACATGGGTCTCACGACCCAACATTCAGAGCATACAAGTCAAACACATGCGGAAGCTTAACATGTCTGAGTACAGACAACTACAAATGAAAAAGGCTGAGAAGCCCGACTGTCTACCAGATCCTGCCGAGGCACAAGATCGTAGCTGAGGTAACAAGCTAAACGTCGAAGTCCACGTGGAACTACTAGTGAGACTGAAGTCTCTCTGCAAAAACATAAAATAGGCAAACGTGAGTACAAATGTACCCAGCAAGACTTACATCAGAACTAACTACATATGCATCATTATCAACAAAGGGGATGGTGGGGTTTAACTGCAGCAAGCCAGCTTTGACTCGGTGGCTATCCTGAACTACTACTGCAAGCGACTCTTTTGAGGTGGCGCACACGAGTCCACATATTCACCAACCAATACACCACTATGGATCCGCCCCCGTCTCCCTACGAGAACGCCATCCATAGCACTCACGCTTATCTTGCGCATTTTAAAGTATCCACTTTCACTTGTCTATGAACTGATATAGGCAACCCAGAAGTCCTTTACCGCGGACACGGCTATTCGAATAGATGATGTTAACCCTGGAGGGGTGTACTTCTTCATACATGTTTCCACCACTTAGCGTCTGCACACGACATGTGCTCGGCAGACTTCAAGCAAAAGCCGACGTGGGTGTAGACCACGACCTACCTAAACACTCAAGTCTCTAGTCCAGGTTTATCGCCTATTCGGGTTCCATCCATGAGGAGATCCGGCCGGGGTTTTGCTCACAGCCCCAAACGATGTGAACAGGGTTCCGTGACACCAAACGGGCGCCCGGTATACCCGGCCACGTGCCTACCGCATCACAGCCCACCCCTCCGGTCAGCGCTGCGCACGGCCTCCAGCATACTACAAACACCAGAAACTACTTGCAACTCCTGGACAGAGGACAAGGGTGAATAAGAAGTCGAGCGGGGTCATATTTCAGGGCCCAATGCATGGTAGTAGCTGAATCATGGATCACAAACACAGAACTCAGTTCCTAAGGACGGCTTCAATGAGACAACCCACCATGTACTCCTACATGGCCTCTCACCGCTACCTTTACCAAATCGTGTTCACACACTTAGCTCACACACAGTAGGACATGTTCACACACCTCTGATTCATCCCCGATGAATCAGACCTGACTCAACTCTAAGCAATACCAGGCATGACAAACAAACATGAATGAGTAGGCACAACAGGGCTCAAACAACTCCTACTCATACTAGTGGGTTTCATCTATTTACTGTGGCAATGACAGGTCATGCAGAGGATAAAGGGGTTCAGCTACCGCAGCAAGTAACAGTTGAATCGATGTTGTCCTAATGCAGTAAAAGAGAGCAGGAACGAGAGAGTGGGTTTGTATCGGAATGAACAAGGGGGTTTTGCTTGCCTCGCACTTCTGAAGATAGCATTGAGTCTTCATCAGTGTCAACGATCACAACGTCGGAACATCGTCTACCGAGAGGGGACATATACCGACAACAGAGAAGAAATACAATCAATGCAATGCACAATATGATGCATGCTCATGACATGGCAATATGAGTGTGTTGGCCTAATGCAACTACAACCAGATGGATTTGGGTCATATTGAGCCAAAGGTTCAATCCCAAATTCAAATTATGAATTCAAATAGTGCCTTATCATGTTTTGCACTAAACAGCAAGGTTAAGTTGTTTAAACATGCATGAAACCAGTGCAGATGGATATATTGGATTTTTCTGATCATTTTTCATATATAAATTATTTAATTTGGAGTTACGGTTGAATTTCTATGAATTTTAGAAGTTTAGATCATTTTCTGGAATTTCCTGTATAAGAATAAATCCAGAAAATACTTATTGCGTCAGCATTGCGTCACTATGACGTCAGCAATCAACGAGGCCAGTCCAGGTCAAACCTGACATGTGGGACCCATAGGTCAGTGTCTCAGGTTGGTTTGGGTGGATGACAGGTGGGACCGGTCAACGTTAACTTGACCAAAGTCAAAGATGACACGTGGGGTCCACACAGATTAGTACTAATCTAAACAGGAAAATTAGACTAACCTAATTAGACACTGTGGCCCACATGGCGGTGGCTCTGGGGGTGTTTAGCGTGGTCATTAGTGCTAACTAAAATAGCGCCACGTCATCACGCCGGAGATCTGCCGGCGGCGACCACGGAACACGGCGGAGGCACGCCGGAGTTGCTCGGGCTCGCACTACAGGCGACGGTTTGCGGCGGGGTTTGTCTCTACGGCGAGCTGGTGTTCGCGCGCATCTGCTAGGGCAGGCAAGAGGGGCTGGGACGGCCCAAGCTTGCCGGAATCATGCTCACGGCGGCGGGCGGATTTCGGGTGTGCACGGGGTTGCGGCTACGGTGCAGGGAAGGCCTAACGGGCGAGTGATTCGAGCTCCTGGAGACTCCATGAGTGCGTTGACGTGCTCGGAGGCGAGCTTGCGCGGCCATAGCCACGGTGGCGGCATGGCCGGCGGCGAGGAGCTATCGGCTCCGGTGAAACTAGGGCTACGCAGCGCAAAAGAGGCGGGGAAGAGAGAGGTTCGGAGCAGGAGCTCACAGCGAATCCTGTAGAGGCAACGGCGGGGCCGGGGAGGGACTGGAGCTCGCGAATCCCCAAAAGTTCGCCGGCGGCCGAAGGTTGGGGATGAGCTCCGGGAAGACGCTACAGGGCTCCCGCGGTCGAATGGGTTGGTGTAGAAGACGCAGAAGGCGATGGCGGTTCCTCTGGACTCATCGGAGAGGCACGGGATGGACGGTGGCCGCGGTAAATTGCGTCGGCGACGACGAGCTCCGCTCGAGTGTGCTCGGGAGAGGGAGTAGAGGGCGAGGGAGAGAGCAGAGAGTGAGGGAGAGGAGCGAGGGGCCACGGGGCGTCACCGTGGCGTCGCTAGAAGGTCCGGGGAGGAAGCAGGAGGTGGCCAGGGGTGAGCGCGCGCGCGGGCGACACGCCTCTGCCTACTGGCAGGGTTTGAAGACGACCGCTTCAGGCCAGTGGGCTGGGCCGCCAGCTGGAACTGGGCCAGGTGAGGCCAGGTGAGGTTCTCTCCTCTCTGCTTTAAATTATGTTTTCTATTTTTTTTCTGTAAGTTTGTGGCTTTATTAAAAAACTTAAACAGATCCAAAAATCATGAAACTAATCATGGCTACTGTTTAGAATATATCAAATAGTAAACATTTTTGTTTATGATTATTTGAGCATTTAAAATATTTTATAGCATTTAAATGCCCAAATGCAAATAGAGTATGATTTAATTCAGAGCCCAATATGTCATGGAAAAATGTGCAACACCTCTGGTTATTGTTTCCAATATTATCCAGAAATGATGAACATTTTTAAAAGCCATTTGGAAACACTGAGAAAATTTTAGTTGAACCTAGTGAATTCTTTTGATGCTAGGGTTTAGGCAATCCCCATTTCAAGTTTCCAAAAAATTTAGACATGATGCATTGATGATTATGCAACTACTTGCAAACAAACTCTAGGGCTGTGACAACTCACCCCCACTAAACAAGAATCTCGCCCCGAGATTCAAGCGTAGGGTAAGATGAAGGGGGAACGCAAACTAACACAATCCTCACGATCCAGGTTGCCCTTCATAAGAACATTGATTCAATCACCATCATTGACTCGATGTCTTGCTCCGAGAACTCCAACCGACATGACAACGAGAGGAGAAAGAAAACTCTAGAAGGATCAATCTTCTCGAAGGTCGAACAACTCAGGATTAACTCACGGAATGAGACATAGCAACATCTCTCAAGCTGAGAGACGAAGCACACCTCTAGAGGAATGGAGTGGAACAGATGACGGAGGTTTACCAGGTAGACTACAATTCCACCTTTAAGAGGGTGTTGAACGGTTGTCAATGTAGCGAGGAGTTGAATTGCCATGATACCATAACGAGACATCTTAGAGGAGGTGACTCGTAGAATATATCCCCCTTAAGTGGAAAAAAGAATTACCTTTGATTCAAAGATCATTGAAACTCTTTATACCAGCCTAAGGCAATTCTTGAGCGATCGTTTGGAGGGGTTGGGTAGAATGGTATACTCGGACCAGAATGGATGATGTGGATTACCTTGTTGGAAACAACACAAGGGATGATTTTAGTAACTGGGGAGAAGCTCAACAGTAGAGAGTGAGTCCACTATTGAAAGGGTTATAGCTAACCGAGGAAACTGAGAGCACTATGCAATTAATGCTGACAACAAAACCTAGAGCTTGCGCGTGCTCTCAAGAACTTGAGCATTTCCATATTCATCAAGGTTTTACCAACATCCGTGTCAAGGATCCTGGCAACACAACATACTACCATGAGGAATAGTGATGGATGATGCAGATGCAAAGGAAGATAACACTTTCTCAGATTTCACCTTAGCGAGACCAAGGAAACAAAATCTGGATGATCGACCGAGAGACATTTAGCACTCCGCTTCTAATGTCCTCCTTGATGTGCTAGCGTATCCCATTCATTGAAATGGTTTGGTAACTAGAACATCAGGTAGAAGGTTGGACTTAGGGAACACCAAAAATCATAAGGCATAGCTAGGGAGTAAATCCTACGAAGTCCTTATGGGGAGGTGGCCAACTTCTTCAATCAAGATACTATAATAATAAGTCTTCCGGCGGGGTGTGTTGGCCACGACATCCACTTTACCGGTTATCGCGAGACCAATATTATAGTTCTTGGGAAATGTTCCAACCATCATATCTGCCTGAGATTCAGATCTGGTTGGTGTCAGAATATTCCAGACTTATCAAGTCTAGAAAGAAAAATGAAAGTTTACAACACAAATCGACGAGATGACGTTGCGTGATTCTCGGGGAATGAACTACGATAGCAAGCTCCAAAATATGAGCTGGTTCTGCTACAACATGTGAATACGTTGTCCGAGACAAACATGACCACACAGTAGTCTTATAATAAAACACTACCGAGTTCAGGAGGGGAACTATCATCGAGGATATCGAAGTCCTTGCATAAGTCTTGCTCTTAAGAAGGAACTTCTTCTCCTTGAACAAATCAACCAGTGGCTTGGTGTGCTAGGGATACGTATAGAATGAATATGATCAGTCTATCAGACCATAGAATACTTCGCACATGCATGACTGACTTGGGATGATTCCAAAGAAAACAAAAACAATCTTTCTCGAACTCACAGCGACAACTTGCACCAAATGCACGTGAATCAGAGGAAGTCACTTCTTCCATCCAAGCATATTCTTCATGAACGAAACACGAAGATAATGCTTATATAAGTTTCCAATACTAGCTGAATGTTCAACACGAATCATGGAGGAGATAAAAATGTTGCTGATGGCTCAACAACAACCCATCTAGGTTTCCATATAGGTGGGATTCCACAACTATGTGAACAAGGTGATAGTATTGGTCAGACCCAAAAGACATAATGGTGTATGCTCGAGGAAAATCCACGAGTAAGACAACATTACGAACATCGTTGGTTCTGATTTGATTTGAGGATAGCCCATACTCAAATCAAAGTTTTGGCAAGACAATAGCTCCAACAACTGGTCTCGAGGATCAATCGATGAAGATATCATCTTTCTTCAAGAACCACATAAACACAAGGATATCTCTTTGAAAATGAACTAAGTCGGACAAACTTTCATCTTCCAACTCTCCAAGTTGTTGTTCAGTTTACCAACTAGCTCAGGGTATCCAACACAGATTTTTGGAGAAGGGGGTGGTTTATGAAAAACCAACTTGATCACGAACCCAACATAGCGGTCAGGTGACAACCTGGTAATACTTCCGAGAAGATATTCGGAAAATTACGAACCACCAATATGTTATTAAGCTCAAGAACAATCTTGTTTCCGAGGCAAGATGATGTGATCAATTAAGCAAGGGATTGAAACCCTAACTCATTGATCGAAGAGTGCACCAGAAATAAGGACTAGGTAGCACGAACAGCCTTAGAATGATGATTCAAGAACCAACACGCTAAGAATGAAATTATTGTTCTTTAACTACCAAGCAACAAGGTTGCTAGGAGTATTGATTTCACACATCACGATTCACTTGTCGACATTCCGGTTGCAACAACACGGGAACCGAGAAATGAATAATGATGGAGAGAAGTATCACTGTGTCAAGAGTTCATAGGATGGTGTGCAATTCCCATGACATTCTTGATATAAAGATGGTAATACTCCAAGGTAGAACAGAGCAAAAGCAAGATTAGCAATTGATCTGCGGAGTACGACTGCTTTGACCCAATCTTGGAAATGGACAAGGTACTGGAGTTTGTTTCTCCTAGTCATTCTGGAATAGAATGGCTTGACGGACCACAAGAGTAATAGGTATCGATGAACGAATGCACGCATACTCTTGACTATCAATTGATAGACGAGGGTCAGGACACAACTAAAGAGAACAACTCAAGGGGACATATATCCTTTCGAGTTGTGGATGCATAGATTAATATGTCGAACCAAGTTCAACAGGTTTCTTCCAGATAACCCATGCAGAAAGGTAGAACTGGCAGAATTACAATTATGAATGGAGAACTCATCGAGGGCACTCCTGTTGTGATCCTTTTGATCCAACAAACTTCTGCCATAAGTGGTTCATAGTATTTGGAAGAAGGAAATACCATGGACCTCGAGGACTATCGCAAGGTTACTAATATCCTAAAGGAACTAGCAAACACTATCAACATGAAGTAAGTAGGGTGAATCTCGGGTTCAGAAACCCAGAAGTAGAATACCTACTACTAAGTGGCATCACGGGATGCTTTCGAGAAGAAAGGCCAGAATCATCACACTGGGACACAAATTATGGCTAAATTATTAGATGATCCCCTAAGACACCTAGGGTCATAATAAGAACTCCAACATATATGTCAAGGCAACAGAGTACCTCAACTCACCGATTAGTGTGGTTAATCTGGCCCAAAGGAACATCGAAACGGAAGGAAGGGATTTTGCAAATGCTTCAGACTATTTTAGAAACCTGGGATGACTCGGACATCATAACGGCTGTAAATGCTCAGAAAAGATTTAAGACATTCACAAAAATGGTGGCATAACCACTCAGAAGCACAATATCAAGGTTTCGAGATCACAGTTAACATACGGGAGTAATAGGAACTAAAACGAGGCTTAAGTCCAACAGTTCTATAAGTCTACGGATTAGTAACACGTGATCCTGATAGAAAGAAGAGAAAGCCTAGTTCCTTAACCCCGTAGGAAAGATAAGATGACTCAGATCAGAAGGGCATGAGGTAAAGGAGTAAAAAGAGCCTTACGTTCCATCCCACAATCAATTCCCTTATATAACTAAAGAATTTCTAGACTCAACTTCGACCAGTTTGGCTTGGTAATCCTACAGGCAGTCAAGCTCTGATACCAACGCTATCAGGACCCTGACTCAATGCCACATTGATCTAGCATGTAACACCTTATATCACCTTGCGGCCTCACGCACGGTATTCCCACGGGTGTCGCCTTACCTTTGCCCGGGACCGTTTGCGCCTTTTGGCACACGTATATGATAGTGTCGCTAGCATCCATATGATAAGGAGCCCGGGCTAACATGGCTAGTTGTAAACCCAAAGTGGCACAAACTTACAGGGACAGGCATCCATGACCCAGCATCGAACGTGTCGGTCATCAGCGAGTGAATCCAGGCTGTAGCACTGGGCTAGCAGGACTCCGGTGAACCGGGTTGTAGCGGGCTAACAGGACTCCGGTATTCATCGCGTGACATTTCCCCAAGGGGACAGACACAGGAACGAAGAAGGACACATGCCGGCCAGCCTAAGTGTTCCGGAGCAGTAGCAAGCTACCATGGCTCAGTGGAAGCACTAGGAGACATTTCCCGGTAAGAGAGGCTAACAAGGATAAACAACTAGATAGTCAGATCCCACACATACCAAGCATTTCAATAACATACACACAATATGCTCGATATGTGCAAATACAACATGGCATCACAACATGACTCTACAACTCAAGTATTTATTCAATAGGCTTCGAGGAGCGAGATATTACAAACATGGGTCTCACGACCCAACATTCAGAGCATACAAGTCAAACACATGCGGAAGCTTAACATGTCTGAGTACAGACAACTACAAATGAAAAAGGCTGAGAAGCCCGACTGTCTACCAGATCCTGCCGAGGCACAAGATCGTAGCTGAGGTAACAAGCTAAACGTCGAAGTCCACGTGGAACTACTAGTGAGACTGAAGTCTCTCTGCAAAAACATAAAATAGGCAAACGTGAGTACAAATGTACCCAGCAAGACTTACATCAGAACTAACTACATATGCATCATTATCAACAAAGGGGATGGTGGGGTTTAACTGCAGCAAGCCAGCTTTGACTCGGTGGCTATCCTGAACTACTACTGCAAGCGACTCTTTTGAGGTGGCACACACGAGTCCACATATTCACCAACCAATACACCACTATGGATCCGCTCCCGTCTCCCTACGAGAACGCCATCCATAGCACTCACGCTTATCTTGCGCATTTTAAAGTATCCACTTTCACTTGTCTATGAACTGATATAGGCAACCCAGAAGTCCTTTACCCCGGACACGGCTATTCAAATAGATGATGTTAACCTTGCAGGGGTGTACTTCTTCATACATGTTTCCACCACTTAGCGTCTGCACATGACATGTGCTCGGCAGACTTCAAGCGAAAGCCGACGTGGGTGTAGACCACGACCTACCTAAACACTCAAGTCTCTAGTCCAGGCTTATCGCCTATTCGGGTTCCATCCATGAGGAGATCCGGCCGGGGTTTCGCTCACAGCCCCAAACGATGTGAACAGGGTTCCGTGACACCAAACGGGCGCCCGGTATACCCGGCCACGTGCCTACCGCATCACAGCCCACCCCTCCGGTCAGCGCTGTGCACGGCCTCCAGCATACTACAAACACCAGAAACTACTTGCAACTCCTGGACAGAGGACAAGGGTGAATAAGAAGTCGAGCGGGGTCATATTTCAGGGCCCAATGCATGGTAGTAGCTGAATCATGGATCACAAACACAGAACTCAGTTCCTAAGGACGGCTTCAATGAGACAACCCACCATGTACTCCTACATGGCCTCTCACCGCTACCTTTACCAAATCGTGTTCACACACTTAGCTCACACACAGTAGGACATGTTCACACATCTCTGATTCATCCCCGATGAATCAGACCTGACTCAACTCTAAGCAATAGCAGGCATGACAAACAAACATGAATGAGTAGGCACAACAGGGCTCAAACAACTCCTACTCATACTAGTGGGTTTCATCTATTTACTGTGGCAATGACATGTCATGCAGAGGATAAAGGGGTTCAGCTACCGCAGCAAGTAACAGTTGAATCGATGTTGTCCTAATGCAGTAAAAGAGAGCAGGAGCGAGAGAGTGGGGTTGTATCGGAATGAACAAGGGGGTTTTGCTTGCCTGGCACTTCTGAAGATAGCATTGAGTCTTCATCAGTGTCAACGATCACAACGTCGGAACATCGTCTACCGAGAGGGGACATATACCGGCAACAGAGAAGAAATACAATCAATGCAATGCACAATATGATGCATGCTCATGACATGGCAATATAAGTGTGTTGGCCTAATGCAACTACAACCAGATGGATTTGTGTCATATTGAGCCAAAGGTTCAATCCCAAATTCAAATTATGAATTCAAATAGTGCCTTATCATGTTTTGCACTAAACAGCAAGGTTAAGTTGTTTAAACATGCATGAAACCAGTGCAGATGGATATATTGGATTTTTCTGATCATTTTTCATATATAAATTATTTAATTTGGAGTTACGGTTGAATTTCTATGAATTTTAGAAGTTTAGATCATTTTCTGGAATTTCCTATATAAGAATAAATCCAGAAAATACTTATTGCGTCAGCATTGCGTCACTATGACGTCAGCAGTCAACGAGGCCGGTCCAGGTCAAACCTGACCTGTGGGACCCATACGTCAGTGTCTCAGGTTGGTTTGGGTGGATGACAGGTGGGACCGGTCAACGTTAACTTGACCAAAGTCAAAGCTGACACGTGGGGTCCACACAGATTAGTACTAATCTAAACAGGAAAATTAGACTGACCTAATTAGACACTGTGGCCCACATGGTGGTGGCTCTGGGGGTGTTTAGCGTGGTCATTAGTGCTAACTAAAACAGCTCCACGTCATCACGCTGGAGATCTGCCGGCGACGACCACGGAACACGGCGGAGGCACGCCGGAGTTGCTCGGGCTCGCACTACAGGCGACGGTTTGCGGCGGGGTTTGGCTCTACGGCGAGCTGGCATTCACGCGCATCTGCTAGGGCAGGCAAGAGGGGCTGGGACGACCCAAGCTTGCCGGAATCATGCTCGCGGCGGCGGGCGGATTTCGGGTGTGCACGGGGTTGCGGCTACGGTGCAGGGAAGGCCTAACGGGCGAGTGATTCGAGCTCCTGGAGACTCCATCAGTGCATTGACGTGCTCGGAGGCGAGCTTGCGCGGCCATAGCCGCGGTGGAGGCATGGCCGGCGGTGAGGAGCTATCGGCTCCGGTGAAACTAGGGCTACGCGGCGCAAAAGAGGCGGGGAAGAGAGAGGTTCGGAGCAGGAGCTCACAGCGAATCCGGTAGAGGCAACGACGGGGCCGGGGAGGGACTGGAGCTCGTGAATCCACGAAAGTTCGCCGGCGGCCAGAGGTTGGGGATGAGCTCTAGGAAGACGCTACAGGGCTCCCGCGGTCGAATGGGTTGGTGTAGAAGACGCAGAAGGTGATGGCGGTTCCTCTGGACTCATCGGAGAGGCACGGGATGGACGGTGGCCGCGGTAAATTGCGTCGGTGACGACGAGCTCCGCTCGGGTGTGCTCGGGAGAGGGAGCAGAGGGCGAGGGAGAGAGCAGAGAGTGAGGGAGAGGAGCGAGGGGCCATAGGGCGTCACCGTGGCATCGCTAGAAGGTCCGGGGAGGAAGCAGGAGGTGGCCATGGGTGAGCGCGCGCGCGGGCGACACGCCTCTGCCTACTGGCAGGGGTTGAAGACGACCGCTTCAGGCCAGTGGGCTGGGCCGCCAGCTGGAACTGGGCCAGGTGAGGCCAGGTGAGGTTCTCTCCTCTTTGCTTTAAATTCTGTTTTCTATTTTTTTTCTGTAAGTTTGTGGCTTTATTAAAAAACTTAAACAGATCCAAAAATCATGAAACTATTCATGGCTACTGTTTAGAATATATCAAATAGTAAACATTTTTGTTTATGATTATTTGAGCATTTAAAATATTCTATAGCATTTAAATGCCCAAATGCAAATAGAGTATGATTTAATTCAGAGCCCAATATGTCATGGAAAAATGTGCAACACCTCTGGTTATTGTTTCCAATATTATCCAGAAATGATGAACATTTTTAAAAGCCATTTGGAAACACTGAGAAAATTTTAGTTGAACCTAGTGAATTCTTTTGATGCTAGGGTTTAGGCAATCCCCATTTCAAGTTTCCAAAAAATTTAGACATGATGCATGGATGATTATGCAACTACTTGCAAACAAACTCTAGGGCTGTGACAGCTACCGCAGGGCACGATTCATTGTGCTTCCTCGACGCATACTCCGGATACCATCAAATCAAGATGGCGGAAAAAGACCAGGCCGCAACAGCATTTATTACTCCATACGGACCATTATGCTTCAACACAATGCCCTTCGGACTCAAAAACATCGGCGCAACATATCAGCGCATGATTCAGACATGTCTGGCCACCCAGATAGGCAAAACAGTAGAGGCATACATAGACGATGTGGTCGTCAAGACCAAACACGTCGAAACTCTAGTAGACGACTTGAGGGTGACATTCGACAACCTCCGAGCATATGACATTTAGCTCAACCCGGAAAAATGTGTTTTCGGCGTACCACCCGGAAAGCTCTTGGGCTTCATGGTATCCGGTAGAGGAATTGAAGCAAACCCAGCCAAGATCCGAGCTCTGTCACAATTGGATATCCCAAAAGACCTCAAGCAAATACAAAAACTAACTGGATGCGTGGCGGCTCTAAGCCGCTTCATCTCCCGTTTGGGAGAAAAGGCACTGCCCCTCTATCGCCTCCTCCGGCGCACCGAACATTTCGAATGGACGGATGCTGCCACGGCCGGACTCGAAGAAATTAAGGTCGTATTGGCAACAAATCCGGTCCTGGCCGCGCCCAACCTGGGCGAACCGATGTTGTTATATATCGCAGCAACACATCAAGTTGTCAGCGCGGTACTCGTCGTCGAACGAGAAACAGAAGGGCACAAATTCCCTCTTCAAAAACCAGTGTACTACGTATCCACTGTCCTAACTCCATGCAAGTACCGGTACCCACACTATCAAAAGATAGCGTATGCGGTGTTCATGGCATCCCGGAAGCTGCGACACTACTTTCAAGAGTGTTCCATAACGGTGGCCTCCGAAGTACCTCTCAACGACATTATAAACAATCGCGATGCGACGGGCAGGATTGCAAAATGGGCCATTGAGCTCTTACCATTTGATATAACTTACAAACCACGGCGAGCTATCAAGTCGCAAGTTCTGGCTGACTTCATCGCCGAATGGACCAAAGCCGAACTCCCTAAAGAGTACGGCGCATACTCCAATTGGATCATGCATTTCGACGGCTCCAAACTATTGGCTGGCTTGGGGGCTGGCGTCGTCTTGACGTCCCCAACCGGAGACACAGTCCAATACGTGCTTCAAATAATGTACACGGACTCCAACAATGCAGCCGAATACGAGGCCCTTCTATATGGCCTCCGGATGGCAATCTCCATGGGTATTCAACGCCTAGAGGTGCGCGGGGATTCAAACCTCGCAATATCCCAAGTAAATGGAGACTTTGATGCCAAGGATCCGAAAATGGCAGCCTACCGTAACGCTGTCCTAAAAATGTCAGCCCGGTTCGAAGGACTCGAATTCCACCATGTAGCCCAGGATAATAACTAGGCAGCAGACGTGTTGGCACGCATCGGCGCAAAACGCGACACCGTCCCTCCAAACATCTTCCTGGAGCGGCTCTTTAAGCCATTCGTATTATGGGAAGAGGAGTCCGGAAATAACAATCCAGAACCAACTGCATCACCTAACGCAGAACATTCTGACACAATCGGTGGCTCAGCCAATGAAATAACATATTCAGCCCACGAAATACTCGCAGTAATTGCCCCGTGGACGGAACCATTCCTAGCCTACTTAATCAGGCAGGAACTTCCCGAAGACCAAAATGAGGCCCGCTGCATAGTTCGGCGATCTAAAGCCTACAAGGTCCATGAGGGAGAACTTTATAAGAAAAGCACAACCGGAGTCCTTCAAAGGTGTATCTCCGAAGAGGAAGGGCGAAATCTCCTGGCTGAAATTCACGCTGGACTCGGCGGGCACCACGCCGCCGCCCGGGCCCTTGTAGGCAAGGCCTTCTGTACAGGATTTTATTGGCCGACCGCCCGGGCAGATGCTCAGGACTTAGTCCAATGATGCGTCGGTTGCCAGCTCTTTGCTAATCAGAGCCACATGCCACCCACCGCCCTCAAAACTATACCCATTACTTGGCCGTTCGCGGTTTGGGGGCTTGACATGGTTGGACCCCTTAAAGGGGGAACCCACAAGCACAAATACTTATTGGTCATGGTGGACAAATTCACCAAATGGATAGAGGCCAAGCCGGTTAAAACGGCAGAATCCGGACCTGTGATAGACTTCATATCCGGGGTAGTACACCGTTTTGGTGTCCCCCACAACATCATCACTGATAACGGCAAAAATTTCACGGCCGACGAGGTTAAACTCTGGTGCAAAAACATGGGCATCAAGCTCGACTACGCTTCAGTCTACCACCCTCAAACTAATGGTCAAGTGGAACGAGCAAATGGTCTAATCATGAGCGGCATCAAACCCAGGTTAGTGCGGTCCCTCACGGAATCTAACACGCACTGGGTAGAGGAGCTCGACTCCGTACTCTAGGGGCTGCGGACCACGCCAAACCGCACAACCGGATTCACACCATTTTTATGGTATACGGCGCTGAGGCAGTTTTGCCCTGCGATATAATTCATGACTCACCTCGCGTGCGCATGTACGAGGAAAGAGAAGCCGAGTTGGATCGGCAGGACAGTTTGGACGCTTTAGAGGAGGAGCGCGACGTGGCAAAATCCCGTTCCGCATTCTATCAACAGCAGGCTCGAAGATATCAAAGCAGAGAAGTACGGGCCAAAACTTACAATGTTGGCGAGCTAGTTCTACGCCTGCCGGACAAGAAAAAGGACAAACTTAAGCCCAAATGGGAAGGTCCCTTCATCATCGACCAAGTCCTTACCGACAGTGCATACCGTCTACACAACGCATCTGACAACCGACTCGAGCCAAACCCATGGAACGCAGCCTGTCTCCGAAGATTTTACGCCTTGCGCCGGACTCAGGGTTCGTCTCCTTCCTCCGTCCACCTTTCATGTTTTTTTGCTGTCTTTGTTTTCCCTCCCTTTTCCTCCCTCTTTCAGTACAAACCTCTTGAGGGCTAATCTGCGCTTTGTTTGCACTCACTCGATGTGCTACTCGCACTCGTTATACCTGGGGGCTTCTTTAAACAGAAGCTTATTTATATGGGCTTCATGCCCACCACATGTGTCACACTTCCGCATGTACCTTTTGATCACCATTATATGCATCGATATGACTTAAGTTTTGGCCAAGCCGGGTTGCCTGGCTCCTGTGCTTACCCCTACATTCCCGATTGTTCGGCTAGGAGGTAAAGGGAGCACCTCTGCGATTGTTACTGCCAGGTCAGCCGGATGTGTACCTCAGACTGGGTGAAACCGAAGGCTAGCGTTCTTAAGGGAATATTCGGTCGGTGACCTGAAAGATGATTTATTACTTACTTATTTATCTGCCCCCAGATGCTTTTTCTGCTATTTTCACAGTCCGGACATGCACTTTAGGGCATGCCTCCCAGGGAAAGGAACCCTTAACGGAACTATTCTCCCTGGAAGATGTTTCTTACTAACCATGTAATATAACATAGCTAGTTGGGCACTTGTCTGATAAAGCAATTATGACCCCTACGCCTTGTCTCCATGCATGCCCTGGTTCTTTTATAACCGTAAGGGTATTCAGACACACTCCGGACTGTTGGGTCCCGAGGTTGAAGCGAAAAGGTCCGCAAAGGCAAACGATCTACAATCCAGCTAGAAGGCATTTTACATGTCATTTTAAAATTACATCGTCAAACAGACTGATTGTACTCCTCTTCAATCCCATCTAACAGGCTGTCTAATTTACAGTCCTGTTGGGAATATTTTTACGGCCAACTCTACTTGGCCGTACACCAAGCTCACAGGGATCTCCTTCCCATCGGGCCCCACAGGTCCGACCTCGGCCATGTGGTTTGGGTCAGCCTTCGGGTACCGCGTCTTCACCATGGCCCATTTTCCACAGACGGAGATGTCGCCGTACTCCCTGAAGCTTCTCAGCAAGCCCTCCAAGGCCCTCAGGTAGGGAGACGGAAGGCCATAAGGCCTGAACGACGCCGCTCATCGCCTGCCGAAAACGTTCATGCAGTTGCAGCAGCTCGGGAAGAGGGTCTCCCGTGGAACCAGGCATCTCCTCCGCCGGACGACCCATGAGCACACCTACAGACACATTTCTGTCAATCGACTTCCTCGCCGAACTCTTCTTTTCAAAAGAGTTTTCTCAAGCACTTACTATAAATGCCGCGACGAAGCCGCCGATTCTCCTTTACGGAGTTAGACAGCCGGACCCGAACATCTTTTAGTTCTTTGCCCAGCTGGGTGTTGGCATCTTGGAGTTTGTTCCTCTCCTGCTGCACCCTCATAAGCACCCTCTCGCCGGCCTTCAACTGGCGCAGCAGCTGTTGCTTGTCCGGATCTAGTCCGACACCCTCTGCAATATTATTGTCAGACTATACACACACGCCGCACTTCATAAACTACTTCTTTTTTCAAAATATGAATTACCAGAGGGGGTCTCTATGGCTCCCCCGGCAGCGGCTAGTGCGGCCTCAAGTTGGGCCTTGCATTCTTGAAGCTCCTGAGACAGGTGGGTATTCTTCTCAGTAAGATCCTGCATAACAAATGATCCTTAAATCAGTTAGTTTAACTATTTTAAGTCTCGGGGGCTACTGGCATATATAACTATTAAAATTCCTTACCCGTATGTCCTTTACATACTGCTCCGTGGCTCTGGTTAAACCATCTTGAGCAGCACGGAGGTGCGCGTCTCCCGCATTAAAGGCATTTAACGCCTCAGGGGAGAAACACGCGTCACGAAGAACTGTCCGACGGCGCCTGTGATTCATGGCGCTCTCCACCTCAGACCTGGTGGCGGACAACCTGTCGGCATCCTCCGTTGGAGGAGCATCCGGCTCGCGCCTTGCGCTCGCCTCCCCCTCCGGACCAGGCGTTGGAGCCTGGCTGGCGGAGGCTTGGTGGGCACCCTCTCCGGACTCAGTCCGGCGAGCGCTCTTTCTCCTGGAAGAATCATGAGCATTAATATGCCTCCCAGGAGTCTTTCCTAATGGTGCACCATACCTTTGCAGCGACGTTTCGATTCGCGCCGCACTCCTCTTCCGCCTGCTAGGCCGCACTGACCTCGTTTGATCAGTCGCCGCAGGCTCGGCTTCCCGCCGTAAAGGCACCTCCTACCAAGCACCATTGGTACACGGTGGTCAGAAATAAGCATTAAAAAAGTAACGGTGTCAGGACTTCGGTCGTACTCACCTGGGAAGCTGGACATAAACCGGGGTAGTCAGCCGTAATGGCGACTAAAGCATTGTCTATGCTGAGCTGGTGGAACACCCCGTCAATCAAATCCACCTTTATGTCCGGATCCTCTTCGGAGGCCGGATCAAGGGATCTTCCCAGATCCTTGGGTTGTGGAGTTGGGCTTTCTATGCCCGCCACATCCCGGCGTATTTCCTACGTCGAAATCATAAAGTAAGACACTTACCTTTGAAAGCACGGATCAGATATATAAGCGTCCGCTTACCCAGCTCCGAGGGTTATTCATGGAGAACCCATTCAATGGATTCGTGCGGAGGAAGTCCTCCTTCTCCCCCTTATACAAGCCGGACAGGATCTTCACCAGATCGGCGGCCGATCCCGGCCCCGTGCGGCCATGACGGGTGGCGTCATTCTCCCTGTTAAAATCCCACATGGGGTGGCCCCTATATTGGAGCGGCTGCACCCCTCGCATAATGCATGTGGCCATGACTCCAATCATGGTTAATCCGGAATGGGCTAGTAGCCATATCCGGCCCATCAGATAGTGGACGCTCCTATCATCTTCCCGTTGAGGGCTCCGCGGGCGCCAACTCAGGCGTTTCTTCAGAGGAGCATTGCTAAACTCCGGGAGGCCGATCCGAACTAGATCTGGCAGCGGGGCATCTTCCATATAGAACCACTCCGAAGGCCAGTCTTTGGACGCCTTCTTCGGGGTTCCGGATAGATATCCGGTCCCGGCGATGCGCCGTATTTTGGCTCCGCCCACTTGATATATCGACCCCTCGTGAGAACGGGGTACGAGGCAAAACAGCCTCTTCCACAGTGCAAAATGGGGCTCGATGCCCAAGAACAGCTCGCAAAGAGCTACAAAGCCCGCGATGTGCAAAATGGAGGCAGGCGTGAGGTGGTGAAGTTGGAGTCCATAGAACCCCAGGAGCCCTCAGAGAAACGGATGTATAGGAAATCCGAGTCCCCTTATTAAGTAGGGGATGAAGCATACCCGCTCTCCTTTGGAGGGATTGGGGACGCTCTCCGCCTGCTTCCCAGCCTTGTAGGTGGCCAGTCCGGCTCGAACCGAAACCATAAAGGCCGGGGGAAGGTATCCCTCTGCTTGGAGCGGAACTAACTCACTATGCGGGACTGAGCATCTCCTCCAATCTCCTGGCTGAGGACTGGGAGCACGAGAAGAGGAGCCGCGTTGACTGTCCATGTTGGAATGGCTTTTTTGTCAGATGCGCCTCGATGAGTACTTGCGGAAGGAGGATGGTGTGATTTGGATCTGGATCCTCGCCTCTCTTATAGGCAGCTTATTCGCGCAGCTAGGGGGTAAAATGTAAGAATACCCTGGCTTCTCGCATTCGTGCGACACGTGGAAGAAGGCCATTATTGGACGTAGAAGCCAAGGAGCGCAGCATTTATGAAGCAACCGGACACTATCCGGCAAACACATGGAACATGAAGGAGAACCCGCCTTGCAAACGCAGAAGACAACATATGCGCCGGACTCGTCGTCATTGAAGCCTGGTTCGGGGGCTACTGAGGGAGTCCTGGACTAGGGGGTGTCCGGATAGCCGAACTATCATCATCGGCCGGACTCCAAGACTATGAAGATACAAGATTGAAGACTTTGTCCCATGTCCGGATGGGACTTTCCTTGGCGTGGAAGGCAAGCTTGGCGATACGGATATGTAGATCTCCTACCATTGTAACCGACTCTGTGTAACCCTTGCCCTCTCCGGTGCCTATATAAACCGGATGGTTTTAGTCCGTAGGACGAACAACAATCATACCATAGGCTAGCTTCTAGGGTTTAGCCTCCTTGATCTCGTGGTAGATCTACTCTTGTAATACACATCATCAATATTAATCAAGCAGGACGTAGGGTTTTACCTCCATCAAGAGGGCCCGAACCTGGGTAAAACATCGTGTCCCTTGTCTCTTGTTACCATCCGCCTAGACGCACAGTTCGGGACCCCCTACCCGAGATCCGCCGATTTTGACATCGACAACGACCCCTCCAAGAAGCAACCCAAGCGGCGACGTCAGCGGCGCCGCTCTAAATCCCGCCAAAGTAAAAACGGCGAGTCCGGCACCGGAGATAACAACACGCCGGACAGTGCCGAAGACATCCCCCTCCAGCAGGATTTAGTGCAGGAGGACGAAGGAGCCAACCCTCATGAGAGAGTGGCCGACAGAGAGGTCGAGGACGAAAATTATATGCCTCCCTCCGAAGATGAGGCAAGCCTCGACGACGACGAATTCCTCGTGCCAGAGGATCCCGTAGAACAAGAGGGTTTCAAACGCAGGCTTATGGCCACGGCAAGCAGCCTCAAGAAAAAACAGCAGCAGCTTAGAGCTGACCAAGACTTGCTAGCCGACAGATGGACCGAAGTCCTGGCGGCCGAAGAGTATAAACTCGAACGCCCCTCCAAGAGCTACCCAAAGCGCAGTCTGCTACCCCAACTTGAGGAGGAAGCAACTAAACCTACATCACCAGCGTATGATGCGCCCGATCGGCCACCCCGTGACCACAACAGAGAGGCCTTCAGGCCCTCGACCCAAGCCGCACCCCGGCACCGCTCAAAAAATACCAGAGTGCGGGGAGACGCAACAGACCTGCGAGACATATTGGAGAACAAGGCAAGGCAAACATGATCGATCTATGGATCGCGTGGGCGCCCCACTTCACGTGACGATAACCGTCACGCCGGATATGATAAATACGGCCAGGCCGAATACAACAGACCAAGCTCATCCGAGCTGCGTCGTGATATAGCCCAGTACAGGGGCGCCGCACACCCACTATGCTTCAGAGATGAAGTAATGGATCATCAAATCCCCCAGGGTTTTAAACCTGGCAACATCGAATCATATGATGGCACAACAGATCCCGCGGTATGGATCGAGGATTATCTCCTTCATATTCACATGGCCCGTGGTGATGATCTACACGCCATCAAATACCTCCCGCTCAAGCTTAAAGGACCAACTCGGCATTGGCTTAACAGCCTGCCAGCAGAGTCAATTAGTTGTTGGGAGGACCTGGAATCCGTGTTCCTTGACAACTTCCAAGGCACTTATGTGTGACCACCAGACGCCGATGACCTAAGCCACATAATCCAGCAGCCAGAGGAATCGGCCAGACAATTCTAGACACGGTTCCTAACCAAGAAAAATCAAATAGTCGACTATCCGGACGCCGAGGCCCTTGCAGCCTTCAGGCACAACATCCGAGACAAATGGCTTGCCCGGCACCTGGGACAGGAAAAGCCGAAATCTATGGCAACCCTCACGACACTCATGACCTGCTTTTGTGCGGGAGAAGACAGCTGGCTAGCTCGTAGAAATACCATAACCAAGAGCCCTGGCAATTCAGATACCAAGGACAACAATGGCAGGTCATGTCGCAACAAGCACAAGCGCCGCATTAACGGCGACAATACTGAGGATACGGCAGTCAATGCTGGATTTAGAGGCTCTAAACCTGGTCAGCGGAAGAAGCCATTCAAAAGAAACCCTTCGGGCCCATCCAGTTTAGACCGGATACTCGATCGCTCGTGCCAGATACACGGCACCCCAGAACAACCAGCCAACCACACCAATAGGGATTGTTGGGTGTTCAAGCAGGCAGGCAAGTTAAGTGCCGAAACCAGAGACAAGGGGCTGCATAGCGATGACGAGGAGGAGCCCCGGCCGCCGAACAATAGAGGACAGAAGGGATTCCCCCCGCAAGTGCGGACGGTGAACATGATATACGCAACCCACATCCCCAAAAGGGAGCGGAAGCGTGCTCTCAAGGACGTCTATGCGTTGGAGCCAGTCGCCCCAAAGTTCAACCCATGGTCCTCCTGCCCGATCACTTTTGATCGAAGGGACCACCCCACTAGCATCCGCCACGGCGGATTTGCCGCATTGGTCCTAGACCTAATTATCGACGGATTTCACCTCACCAGAGTCCTAATGGACTGCGGCAGCAGCCTGGACCTGCTTTATCAGGATACAATGCGAAAAATGGGTATCGATCCCTCAAGGATTAAACCCACAAAGACAACCTTTAAAGGCGTCATACCAGGTGTAGAAGCCAGCGGTACAGGCTCGGTTACACTCGAAGTGGTCTTTGGATCCCCGGATAATTTCCGAAGCGAAGAGTTAATCTTCGACATAGTCCCATTCCGCAGTGGCTATGACGCCCTGCTCGGGCGAACCGCATTTGCAAAATTCAATGCGGTGCCGCACTACGCATATCTCAAGCTCAAGATGCCAGGCCCTCGCGGAGTCATCATGGTAAATGGAAACACCGAACGCTCTCTCCGAACGGAGGAGCACACGGCAGCCCTGGCGGCGGAAGTACAGAGTAGCCTCTCAAGGCAATTCTCCAATCTAGGTGTTAAACGTCCGGACAACGTCAAGCGAGCCCGAAGTAACCTACAACAAAGCCGGCTGGCACGATCCGAGCAAGCATAGCAGTGCGGCCCCAACCCCAGCCCTCGCCAGATGGTGATATCGGTACCACATGTACATAATTACGCCTTAGAAATACCATGGGCATAAAGGGAGGGGCACAACTACGGCACGCCCAGAATGCGGCTCAACCGCACTAAGGGGCTCCCTATCCCACCGTTTCTTTTCTATATACTTTCAGGACCCAACTATTCGGAAGGCCTGTCCGGCAATACACTCGCCGAACACACGATGCAACATCCAGGGAGAGAACAAGCCGCGTCAAATGTCCAGGTGGTCTCTATAACGAGCTTAATACCTGTTTTACTTAAAGTCCCGCAGCTTGCCCCTGGAGGGGGACATGTCAAATAATCCCATATCTTGCTTATCGCACTATTTGTATCGTTCTGCTTTCATAACAGCCCTTTTTAATAAACAATACATAGCTCTTATCTATTATTGTACTCATCTATTTTTTATACAAATATGCTCAGTCATGACATTATGCAACCGTACACTTTGGTACGGCCAATACACCAGGGGCTTAAACACCCCATAACATGGTGTGAGAAGACCGAACACTCTCACGAGTGCGGCACCCCGAACTTATAGCACTATATGCATCGGCTCCGAATCATGTCTTGGGTCAATAGTTGGGTTTGCCAGGCTCCCATGTTTTGGTACCTTACGTTCCGCAATGTTGGCTAAGGTAGCGCTGGGAGAACTACTGCGATTGTGCCCCAGTTGAGCTGGGTTAACACCTTAGTAGAGAAAGCTAAAACTGACCGTCATGATAGTGCGAGAGACCGGTCGCTGTTCGCGAGGTTTTTCGAGTCCTTAAAGACTTATGCCGCTTAGAGCGAGGAGCCGGACTTATCCGGCCTAGGCGTGGATAGCGCCCCGAACTCGGTCTTCCGAATACTAGGGGCTTCGCCGAAATTTAAAATTATAGAATTCTATGGCTAAGTGAGAGTGATAAAGCATTATAAGTCCGATGGCCTGGTTCGTTGTGCTGAGCGCCTCCCTAGATGGACCCAAGAATGGGAACAAGAGCGCGCAGGTTTATCCCGGACACCCCAGCACTCGTGGCATGGGGATAGAAGCCGACGACTTGCATCTCTCAGATTTGATAAACGGCCACACAGAAGGTAATATTTTAAATTAACAAGCGTTGCTTAACGCATATGAACAAAGTTTTCAGCGTACAGGATAACAGATGCGAGTCTACTAAAAAATTACATCTTTGGAGCATTCGTCCGCTATAAGGCGGGCACCCTTCAGGACGCCCTTATAATACATCTCGGGCGTGCGATACTCCTTGCCCGGCGGTGGCGCGTCCGTCAAAAGCTTCTCAGCGTCTAGCTTGCCCCAGTGCACTTTAGCACGGGCAAGGGCCCGACGGGCACCTTTGATACAGACGGAGCGCTTGATGACTTCAATCCATGGACACACGTCCACCAGCCGCCGCACCAAACCGAAGTAACTCCTAGGCATGGCTTCTCTAGGCCACAGCCGAACTATGAGGCCCTTCATGGCCTGTTCGGCCACCTTGTGGAGTTCGACCAGCTGCTTCAGCTGGTCGCTCAGGGTCACCGGATGTCCGGCCTTAGCATATTGAGACCAGAACACCTTTTCCGTCGAGCTCCCCTCTTCGGCTTGGTAGAATGCGGCAACATCAGACACACTACGGGGCAGATCAGCGAACGCTCCTGAAGAGCTCCGGATTCGGGTAAGTAACAAATAATTTACTTTTATATTCTTGCTTTGCATAAAGAATGCCTTACCCACCGCTATCTTCTTCATTGCCTCGATCTCCTGGAGGGCCTTCTGGGCTTCGGCCTTAGCGGTCTTGGCACTCTCAAGAGCCAAGGCGAGCTCGGACTCTTGAGTCTTCGAGTCACGCTCCAAACTCTCGTGTTTCTCCACGAGAGCCTGGAGCTCTTGCCGCACCTCCGCCACCCGCGCCTCCTGCTTCTCTCGCTCGGTGCGCTCCAAGGCCGCACTGTTTTCGGCCTTGGACACTGCTTCCTTCAGGGTCGCCACCTCGGCCATGGCCCCTGCAACATTTACGTTGGTCCTGTCATTATTTGCAACCAAGTATTTCTATATACATTTACATATGATACTACATACCCTCCTTGTCCTCGAGCTGCTTTTTGGCACGGTCGAGCTTGCTCTCGGACCGCTCGAGGCTCTCCTTCAATACATTAACCTCCGCAGTCAGTGCGGCAGAGGTCAGCAGTGCAGCCTGCATTCCCATATTGACGTATTTTTGTTAGACTCCTGCGTATATCTTTTTAGATCCTCAACTCGGCTTTTCTTTCCGAACGCCGAACTGAGCATCAGGGGCTACTGTCTATGCGGTAACATTTTTATATGTTTTTGAACACATACCTCAAAGCCTGTTAACAGACTCGTACAAGCTTCGGTCAGCCCGCTCTTGGCGGACTGAACCTTTTGGATCACCGCACCCATAACAGTGCGGTGCTCCTCGTTGATGGAGGCACCGTTAAGCGCCTCCAACAAATCGTCCGGTGCCTCCGGTTCGACGGAGGCCGCCGGCGTAGTAGGCGTGCCCTTCTTGTGAAGGCGCTGCCTACCAGTCTCTGGAACCGTTGATGGTTCCGGAGCAGTGTCCTGCCCAGAGCCGGACTTGGATCCCTCCGGGGCTTTACCCCCTTTGGGCCTGGAGTCTGGGAGGTCGCCTTGTGGCGCCTCCAGGACCACCTCCTCCTGGTTTAGTCCCTTTCGGGACTCCACCTCGGCGTCGTTCGTAGGGAGAGGGGAGGAGGCCGTCGGAAGTGAACCACTATTCACATCCGACGAATCCAAGGAGCCGCTCGTCGAATCATCAGGCTGAGCCTTGGGCGAATTGCATGATCAAATTCGGCGTCAGAAAATGCCAAATAATAGAGGAGCGCCATAAGTCATTTGGGTAACCGAACACTTATGATTTTGCGAGGGGCTTGACCCTGGATGGCCATTCCTCCCCGCCGTCTTCGGCATCGGAGGCGTAGTTCGGCAGAAGGGTCTTCCCCTTCTTGGACCCTCCGGCCTCCCCAGTTGGGGCGGCCTTTCTTTTCTTTCCTCCCCCCATTGGAGGGGGAGAGGCTTCTTCTTCTTCCTCCTCCTCGTCTTCAGAGGCGGAGGGTGCTTCGGGGTTGTCGGGCGATGAATCCGACACCACAAGGCGTCGGGAGCTCTTTCGAGTCCCCGTGGCCTTCTTCTTGGCCTTCTTCTCCGGCACCACGTGAGGTGCCGGAACCAGCAGCTTCGTCAAGCGAGCGTCCGCTGGGTCTTCGGGTAAGGGAGCCGGTAGTTGATCTGTCCGGCCTTCTTCTGCCAGTCCTGTTAAAGAGATGGGGGTTTAGATCCCGCATAGAATCAAATCTATGAAAAACAAATACCCCATGAAGGGAAAATTAAGCTCACCACGCTGGCTTGGCGCTTGGCGCAGAATTCGCGATCCTCGGTGACGGGAGGGGAGACCTCGGAGCTCTTGAATAGCACCTCCAAGGCATCCTCGTGCTTTGTGTCAAAGAGCCGGGACAGAGTCTGGTGCTGGGCCGGGTCGAACTCCCACAAGCTGAAAGCCCGTCGTTGACACGGGAGAATCCGGCGGAAGAGCATGACCTGGACTACGGTGACAAGTTTAACCTTCCTGCCGATCAGGTCTTTGATGCAGGTTTGAAGTCCGGTCACTTCCGCCGAATTACCCCACAACAGGCCCATCTCTTTCCAAGATGTGAGCCATGTGGGGATGCCAGATCGGAATTCGGGGGCCACTGCCCATTCAGGGTCACGCGGCTCGGTGATATAGAACCACCCCAATTGCCACCCTTTGATGGTCTCTACGAAGGCGCCCTCGAGCCATGTAACATTGGATATCTTGCCCACCATGGCACCTCCGCACTCCGCTTGGTGGCCGCCCACGACCTTCGGCTTGACGCTGAAGATCTTCAGACATAGGACAAAGTGAGGATGGATGCGGAGGAAGGCCTCGCACACGACGATGAACGCCGAGATGTTGAGGATGAAGTTCGGGGCCAGATCGTGGAAATCTAGGCAGTAGTAGAACATGAGCCCCCAGACGAACCGGTGGAGAGGAAAGCCCAGTCCGCGGAGGAAATGGGGGAGAAATACAACCCTCTCATGGGGCCTAGGGGTGGGGATGAGTTGCCCCTCATCTGGAAGCCAGTGCGCGATGTCGTCAGACAAGTATCTGACCTTCCTCAACTTTTTGATTTGCCCCTTCATGACAGAGGAGGCCATCCATCTACCTCCCGCTCCGGACATGATTGGAGAAGGTTGAGGTGGGAAGTGCGGGCTTGGGCGTTGGAGCTCGAGCGCGCAGGGACGAATAAGAAAAGGAGGAAGAAGGCGTAAATGGAAAGGGTAGATTCTTATCCCCTTATATGGGCGGCCGAAACTACGAGCCCCCACCGGCCTAATAAAACTCGCTTATCACCCAAGCGTCGCGGTTAATGGCGCGGTTGGGTTACCCACGCCCGTATTGATGAGAATCCCGGAATAAGGGGACACGATCTCTTCTTTGACAAGACGTGCCAAGGAAACCGCCTCGCTAAACGCGCTGAGGTGGAACAGTAAAATGATTCGAATAAAGGCTTGGCTGTGGTGTGATGTCACGCTGCGGAATACGTCAGCAGATTAGATTTGTGCGGGTATTATTCTCTCTACGGTGGTATGTGGAACTTACTTTTGCAGAGCCGGACACTATCCTTGTGTTCAACATCTTCTATGAAGTATTCGGAGGAGGAACCCGTCTTGCAATGCCGAAGACAATTTGTGAGCCAGACTCGTCATCACTGAAGCCTGGTTCAGGGGCTACTGAGGGAGTCCTGGATTAGGGGGTGTCTGGATGGCCGGACTATGACCTTTGGCCGGACTCCTGGACTATGAAGATACAAGATTGAAGACTCTGTCCCGTGTCCGGATGGGACTTTCCTTGGCGTGGAAGGCAAGCTTGGCGATATGATATGAAGATCTCCTCCCATTGTAACCGACTCTGTGTAACCCTAGCCCTCTCCGGCTATATAAACCGGAGAGTTTTAGTCCGTAGGACGAACAACAATCATACCATAGGCTAGCTTCTAGGGTTTAGCCTCTCTGATCTCATGGTAGATCCACTCTTGTACTACCCATATCATCAATATTAATCAAGCAGGAGTAGGGTTTTACCTCCATCGAGAGGGCCCAAACCTGGGAAAAAACATCGTGTCCATTGTCTCCTGTTACCATCCGCCTAGACGCACAGTTCGGGACCCCCTACCCGAGATCCGCCAGTTTTGACACCGACAGATGGCGTTACCGGCCTGGACTTGCTGGAAGTGTTCCTCAGTCGACGCATCCAGCCTCTTCAGGCTCGTGATCACCCGATGTGGCTGTATTCCAGACCGGACGACACCGCTCGGGTCCATCCAGAAGAAGTGCCGTCCGAAACCGTAGCTTTGTGGCTGAGGAGCATCACAGGCAACCAGGACAACCCTAGAGGATCCAGGCGAGTCATCCCCTTCAGCGATGGTAACCCGCCGGACAAGGTATACTGTTTTGTTCCGACTGCTTCCCGCTCACGCTCCGACTGTACTTGATGTTGACTGACTCTTACTCGACCGATTTGCTCTGCAGGTATTCACTGAGATGCATTCGATGCCCAACGGCGAACAAGCTTTGGAGCAGGACCAGGAGGGGGAGGACAGTGCGGAGGAGAGTGGCGAGTGGGAGTCTCCGAGAGAAGAGGAGGAGGAGAGCGAGGAGTCGTACGAGGAGGAAGAAGTTGACTCGCCGCCGTGCTCCGAACATCGTTCCAAACAGCAGCATGATCCGTCTAGTGGGCACGGGAAAAGCGCAGCCCCGAGTGGCAATACTCAAAAGCGCACTTGGACGTCGACCCCGGAGCCGACGGAGAAGGTGGCCAAGCAGCCCAAAGTTGCTCCTCCCAAGGCTCGGAAGACATTGCTGCGGATCAAGATGGACGTCCCTGTTGCTTCGGGGTGAGTATCTCGCTTCCGTTTTCGTAGGTCGACTGAAGATTTTCTTGTTCTAACCAACCAATTCATGTGTCTTTCCAGTCCCACTCTGCTGCCACTAACATGGACATTGACAAGGCGCCAGGAGACGAAGAGGCCACCTCACGAGTCGGTAAGTCCGATCGACCAAGCTTCGTTAAGTTGAGTAAATCGCCAATTGGCAGAGTTTCTGACATTTCTCTCTTTCTGTAGTACTGCAAGAAGTTGTTGTGCTTCCTGATGATGAAGAAGAGGCACCTCTACAGGAGAGGAGGAGGAGGAGGAGCGGGAGCTCTAGCAGGAGGAGGCTTGAAGTTCAGGTTCCTCAGTCAACGCCGGTGCTCGGGGCGGTGGTGGATCGTTCCGAAGAGCCTGTTCGGACCAGCGTCACGTTCGCCAGCCCGCTGACGACTGATCGTCCGGCGGGCTCGGCTGTATCGACTCCTGCTGCTCCAGTGCAACCCCATGCCTCTGACCCAGCGACTACTTCGGCTGCTCTGCAACCATCACTTTTTGTTGCGTATCAGACTCCGGATGGCTCACCGAGTGCCGCTAGGGAAGCTCTTCGCCAGGTGAGCCTTGTCATGGAGCAGGTGAAGGTGGTGCACGAGGCTAGCCAGGTAGCTTACAACGCCAGTACTGGCCTTCAGGCCAATGTTCAGGTCAGCAAGACTCCGACTGAACTTTCGAATGTTGCCTTATATCTGATCACCCACTGGGGTGTTTCTTTGCTTAGAGCTTGGGAAATCTTCCATGTCACTCGACTTGGGTTGAATCTTAGCAGACTTTATGAACTAGTGGGGGCACGCCGAGTGCACCCACTGGGTGTAGTCCCCGAGACCATGGTCGACTGCTGGCAGTCGACTGAGGTCTTAGAATGTATCTTTTTTTTTGAACTCACGCTGGGCAGACCCTGCTGAGTATTGATCTAAACCAGTGGGGGCACGCTAAGTGCACCCACTAGGTGTAGTCCCCGAGACTACTTGGTGAATATTTTATTCGACAGTAGTCTTAGAGTAACTTTTCTCTGTCGATGCCTCTTATTTCTGTCGACTGACATATCATTCTTGCTGACTGCAGAGGTCTTGTGATCTTGGTGCTCGTCTTTCCGAGTTGAAGAAGAAGCATATCAGCGTTGAACTTGACCTTGAACTCGCAAAGAAGAATCTCAAGACTATAGAACAAGAGACGACCATCATGGGAGGTAATCATTCGACTGTCTTGTCTGCTTAGTAGTTTGCACCTTCCACTGCTTTTCATTCAGTCTCTTTGAACCGAGTGACTTCACACAGGCAGATGTGCGTAGTGAAAACAGCCAACTTCAGGCTCGTCTGAAGAGTGTTGTTTTTTTAGAGAGAATGAAGGAGGCTTTGGAGAAGAAGGACCTGGACCTTGCTGCTGTTCAGAAAGAAGCACGTGAGAAGACGACGCTTGCGGACCAGAAACTGGCTTCAGTCGGCAAATTGGAGGATGAGAACGCGAAGTTGAGGACTGCCGTCTCGGATGCCAATCGGGAAGTCGAGCAACTAAGGAAGGACAAGGAGAACCTGACCACTAAAGTCGATGGCCTCAGAGCAAAAATGGGAATGCTAGAGTCCTATTTGGAACAACTTGCGGCGAAGCTTGTCTTGAATCTTGAAGGTATGGCTTCTCAATTAGATAACTGTTGTCGACTGAAATTTTCAATATTGTCGACTCATTGTTTTTTGCGATGGAACAGAACTTTGCCAGGACTTTGAAGCTGAAACTGGACAGGTCGAGACAGGTCTCGACCCCATCAACTGTCCCATGAAAGATGAAGTTGCGATGAACTTGCTTCGATTGGAATCACGCTTGGACAGTGCTGTCGACTATCTGGCTCAGCTGAAGGCTGCGATGACCCGAGTGGACGCCGAACTCTAGCCTCAGGCAGAACTTTCTCAAAGTCTCGAGTCGTTGATGACTCGAATCAACTAGATCCCTAACCGAGTGCAAGAGTGGAAGAAGTCCTCTGCCCATTGTGGCGCTGACGTTGCCTTGTCATTGGTTCGCGTGCACTGCAAGGAGGCTAAGGAAGAGAAGCTGGTGGCCCTCAAGGTAGCGAATACTAAGAAGCACTCCTTCCAGGACTTCATGGACACCTTCCTCGAGGCTGCTACCCGCATTGCCGACAGCATCGATCTTGACAGCTTCTGCGATCCGTCCAGCCCTTCTCCCATCGAGTGACGGAAAAAACATTATGCCCCACTTTTATTTGCCTTGGAATGCCGAGTAATTTTGTAATTGTTAAAACTCTTTCGGGCCTGACACTCGAGTACTTTTAATTTGCGGTTAGGAACCTCTGGATTTATCTTCAAATATGTTGGGTTTATCTTCGAGTAAAATCTGTTCTTCTCTTGGATCGGTTTCTCATCGTTTGATGCAGGTGCTGAAGAAGGATCAGCAGTCGACCAGTTGGATGAGCCTTTGGCAGCATTGATCAGCTCATCAGCGAGGTACTCAACAATGGTCTTGACGTTCCTGTCATCAGCAAGGGGCCAATCGTCCTTCTTCTTGACGGTGCAGCCCCCCCCCCCCCGAGTGGGTGGGGGGTGGGGGTGGGTGTGTGGTCGACCCGTAGCCCCGCTCACCACTTGGTAGGATTTTCAAACTTAGGCGAGTACTGGACTTCAGCTAAGCCACCGAGTGGGAGGGCTGCTCACCACCCGGTAGGATTTTTCAAACTTAGGCGAGCACTGGACTGCAGCTAAGCCTCCGAGTGGGAGGGCTGCTCACCACTCGGTAGGATTTTTCAAACTTAGGCGAGCACTGTACTGCAGCT
>NC_041387.1:405684459-405775477 GCF_002162155.2 Triticum dicoccoides
CCCATACCGTTTAGTAGGACTTTTTATCACTTAGGCGAGTACTGGACTGCAGCTAAGCCTCCGAGTGAGAGACAGACTCACCACTCAGTAGGATTTTTATCACTTAGGCGAGTACTGGACTGCAGCTAAGCCTCCGAGTGAGAGGTAGACTCACCACTCGGTAGGATTCTTATCACTTAGGCGAGTACTGGACTGCAGCTAAGCCCACGAGTGAGAGGCAGACTCACCACTCGGTAGGATTTTTATCACTTAGGCGAGTACTTGTAGGACCTTGAAGTATGTCTAGAGGGGGGGGTGATTAGACTACTTGACCAAATAAAAACTTAACCTTTTCCCAATTTTAGTCTTTGGCAGATTTTAGCTATCTTAGCACAAGTCAAGCAATCTTCACACAATTCAAGCAAGCATGCAAAGAGTATATGAGCAGCGGAATTTAAAGCATGCAACTTGCAACAAAGTAAAGGGAAGGGTTTGGAGAATTCAAACGCAATTGGAGACACGGATGTTTTTGTCGTGGTTCCGATAGGTGGTGCTATTCTACATCCACGTTGATGGAGACTTCAACCCACGAAGGGTAACGGTTGCGCGAGTCCATGGAGGGCTCCACCCAAGAAGGGTCCACGAAGAAGCAACCTTGTCTATCCCACCATGGCCGTCGCCCACGAAGGACTTGCCTCACTAGCGGTAGATCTTCACAAAGTAGGCGATCTCCTTGCCCTTACAAACTCCTTGGTTCAACTCCACAATCTCGGCAGAGGCTCCCGAGTGACACCTAGCCAATCTAGGAGACACCACACTCCAAGAAGTAACAAATGGTGTGTTGATGATGAACTCCTTGCTCTTGTGCTTCAAATGATAGTCTCCCCAACACTCAACTCTCTCTCATAGGATTTGTATCTGATGGAAAGAAGATTTGAGTGGAAAGCAACTTGCGAAAGGCTAGAGATCAAGATTCATATGGTAGGAATGGAATATCTTGGCCTCAACACATGAGTAGGTGGTTCTCTCTCAGAAATGGTAAGTTGGAAGTGTAGGTTTGTTCTGATGGCTCTCTCCACGAATGAAGAGGAGGTGGAGGGGTATATATAGCCTCCACACAAAATCTAACCATGACACACAATTTACCAATCTCGGTGGGACCGAATCAACAAACTCGGTCGGACCGATTTAGTAAACCTAGTGACCGTTAGTGATTTCGGTGGGACCGACATGCAACTCGGTAGGACCGGGCATAACGTAACCTCGGTGAGACCGATTACACAAACTCGGTGAGACCGATTTTGGTAATTAGCTAACCAGAGAGTTGGTCAGGTAAACTCGGTGGGACCAATTCGCTCATTTCGGTGAGACCAAAATGTTACAGAAAGGAAATAGAGAGTTTACATTGCAATCTCGGTGGGACCGATCGCTCACTTCGGTTAGACCGAAACGTTACGAAGGGAAACAGAGAGATTACAATCCCATCTCAGTGAGACCGAGATCCCTATCGGTGAGACCGATTTGCCTAGGGTTTGTGGCAGTGGCTATGACATCTGAACTCGATGGCGCCGGATAGAAAGAATCGATAGGGCCGAGTTTGACTTTGGGTTTAGGTAATATGTGGATATGAGAAAGTAGTTGAGGGTTTTTGGAGCATATCACTAAGCACTTGAAGCAAGAAACTCATCAAGCAACACCTCATCCCTCCTTGATAGTATTGGCTTTTCCTGTAGACTCAATGTGATCTTGGATCACTAAAATATAAAATATAGAGTCTTGAGATTTTGAGATTTAGCCAATCCTTTTTCTCCTTAATATTTTGAGGGATCCACTTTCATCATCCATGCCATGCCATTCATTGAGCTTTCCTGAAATATTTGTCTTGGAATAGTATTAGCTCAATGAGCTATATGTTGTTATGAATTACCAAAACCACCTAGGGATAGT
The DNA here is from genome assembly GCF_002162155.2 of Triticum dicoccoides. NCBI lineage: Eukaryota > Viridiplantae > Streptophyta > Magnoliopsida > Poales > Poaceae > Triticum > Triticum dicoccoides. The sequence continues at coordinate 405,686,386 of NC_041387.1, forward strand.
TGCACTTTCAATCTCCCCCTTTTTGGTAATTGATGACAACATATAGATCAAAGCTTCGACAAATGATAATAAGATTGAAAAACATCGTCGCTTTAAGAAGTATGTGATAAGCAAGAGCTCCCCCTAAATTTGGGCATAGTTTAAGATTTGCTTTGGACTACAAGTACACAAGGAATTAGGCTCATGGGTTACTCTTCCATGCCACATACATCTTGGTGGAGCGCTCAAAATGATAAAGATTGAATACATGCACTCATGACCAAGCAAAGTGAATGATCATATAAAGATAAATAAGATAATATCATCTAACAAGCATAAGTGTAGCTTATGATCAAACACATGATCATGAATGTCTCACAGATAATAACGAAGTATCTCAAGCAAGCAAAAGCAAACATAGTTCAACCACGAAGACAAGAGAGAACAAAAGCAAACTCTCTCTCTCTCGAAGCCTATGATCTATACATTTTTCTCCCCCTTTGGAAACAAGTTACCAAAAAGTTCCTAGAAAATGCATAGTACTATTTTGTCTCTCAGGCTTGGTCTTCTGTTGGTGGTGTAGAGATGGCTCCTTGGACGAAGACTTCAGTTGATGTGGATGGAGCTGAAGGAGTTGGTGCTGGATCTGGTTGCACTGGAGCTGTAGCTGGTGCAGATGAAGTGGCTCTGGTGTCTATCATTGGCTCTGCAACTGATCTCTGATCTCGAGGCACTCTGGCAAATGCATCAGTAGTTGTCCTGCCCTTCCTCTCCTGCATGTCATCCTGTAGCTGCTCCACAACTGACTGAATCTCAGTTACTTTGACATCTAAATCATAGAATTTTTGTTCCATGATTCTTTCCAGGCTCTCCTAGTTTTGAGTTAGGGTGGCCAACCCCTTCTCAATCCTCAGAGTTGATACTATCAAGTAACCAAGATGGTCCTGCTTGCTCTTCAAAAAGTACTCAGATGCCTCCTCTAGAGTTGGCATATTGGCAGCCTTCTCCTTCTTTACTTTCTTCTTCTTCTCTTGAGCTTGCACTGATGATGGTTCATTCTCATTCATGACAACTTGATTGTCCTCAAAGTCTGGATAGAGAACAAAATGTTCCTTATCCAAATGATATTTGCCCGTGCCCATCTTTGAGTTGATCAGCTCCTGGATTTGTGGGGCATACCCACAACTTCTCTTTTGGTCTGCTGCCATCCTCTTGATAGTCTCAACCATGAGGCTCATGACCTTGAATTTCTGTGGCACATCAAATATGTGTAGCAAATTAATTGCATGCCCTCTGATCATGTTGTGGTCACCTGACTGGGGCAATATACTGTGCCTAAGGATCCAGTTGATCGTAGGCAGCCCTGATAGAAGAAAATGGACAAACCCAAACTTGAAAGTCTCAAGTGCCTTGTCTGGGATCTCCTTGTACATATGGGACATGGAATTGTGATCCTTTTTCTTCTTGGAGTAGACATCCAAGTCATCTTCTTTCTCCTCTGGGGCATTTATCAGATTGGCCCATTCCTCAATAGTTGATTGGTATCTCATACCTTCAGACATCCAGACAATTCTGCCATCAGGATAAAAATGAGCTGTGGAGTAGAATTGCATAACTAGCTCATCATTCCAGTTTGTGAACTTCTGTCCAACAAACTCATCAACTCCACAAGCCTTAAAGCTGTCATATACTCCTGGGTAGTGATCCTAATTTTCCTTCATGAATTTCTAGTCTACCCACCTCATGTCACAAACTATGGGCTTCTTATCCAACAACACAGTCTCATAGAAGTCCTGCTGTTCCTTAGTGTGGAACCTGTAATCAACAGCAGTTCTTCTCCTTATTGCATATGTATCAGACAATCTCCATTGCCTGAGCCCTGCATCTTTCCTCAGCTTCATATTCTCAGCCACTGGATGAGCATCACTGTGGTCTGGAATCTTGGGTTTGAGCTTCCTCAGGACTTGTCCTTCCTCATCTTCCTCACTAGCAACTTCAGGCACTGGGGCCTTGTTCTTCTCAGCAGCTGGTATGCTCCTGGTATTCCTTTTAGGTGTAGACTTGGCCTTGGAGGCAGCTTTGGGTGCTTCTTTGGGCTTTGATGATGCAGCCCCTGACCTTATAGCACCACCCATCAGCTTTTGTGCCTTGGGTGCTAGTGCAGCAACCTCTTCTTCCTCCTCCTCTTCCATCATGGAAGGTTGTCCAACAACTCTGGCCATGGTCTTTCTGACCCTTTCCTTTCTCTTCTTTCCTTCTGCAGCTGGCTCTTTGGGATCAGGTTTCTCTGGTTCTTGTGTTGATCCTCTGACCTTCAGCATAGGTGTCCTCTTGGCAGGGACCTTCCTATTAAGTCCAGGCTTTGTGGTCTTTGCTGAGCCATACTCCTTCTTGAGCACTACTTTCTTGGAAGTAGCCTCATCTTCAGCTGCCACATAGTCCTCATCCTCCGAGTCTGAGGTTCTCTTCCTTCTGGTTCTTGTGGCTGCTTTGGGAAGATTGCTAGGAGTGCTTCTGCTGCCATCATCTGATGAACTTGAGGGACTAGTGCCCTCACTCATGTGAATCTGCTCTTCTTCCCTGTTCTGACTGTCACTTTGGTCTGACATGTTGAAAATACTGACTGCTGACCCTGTGAATAGTTATAGATGAGATAGAATGGATGAGCATCACAAAGTGCAGAGATTTTTGCAAAAGAATGATTCAAAAACTTAGTTTTAGTTTTCCACAGAAAGCATTTCGGATCTACCGATTTTCAAACTCGGTGATACCGAAGCAGCTTTGGAACCTAAACTAGTGATCTCAGTCAGACCGAGTCACAGTTCGGTGGCACCGAGACTGCTAGGGTTTCACTGAGTTCTAAAATCGGTCACACTTATTAGCAATTCTCGGTCAGACCAAGAGTCACTTGTGCAATGGCGTTAGCCGAATCAGTCGGACCGAGTTATTCAACTCGGTGGGTCCGAGATGGTTTCGGCGGAAACCTAACCCTAAATTTTCAAATCACATCTATTCTAAGGATTGTTTTGACTGGATAGAGGTGTTTCAATCGTGGCAAGAATCGTAATGAACACAATGTGCTAGGAATTGGACAGGGATAGCACTGTGATCGAGTCCATACCCTAGTTTGGCGATGAACTCGCTACGACAGCAACGACGGGGACGAATTCCGTTGACGGCGGCGGAGACCAGCGATAGGAGGCGGCTGGCGACGAAGTCGACGATCCGGAGACCTAGGAGGCAGAGCGAGCTATGCGCGGGCGAAGTGGTTCGGAGAAAGTTTTCTAAATTTTGCCCGTGTGTATATATAGCCCGACCATGTCAGTGTGACCGAGTGGAACAACTCGGTGGCACCGAGATGCATAACTGTTGACAGTTACAGCAACTCGGTGAGACTGAAAAGTTCAAATCGGTTGCACCGAGATTGAAAACCTAGATCGACTTAGTGATTTCGGTATGACCGAAATGGAAGACTCGGTCAGGCCGAAACACACAAAGAAGTTTTGGAAGTTTAAGTCCATGAAGAATCGGGGACTCCGAGTGCTCCTCACACAGAGTGGTTCGAATATGACTTGATCAAATTTTGTGATGTAGCATGAATAGAGTTCGAGACAAGAAAAGCATAGATAGCTAGAGAAGGTTCTTAGGCATTCTTGTCCATCCACTTGGCAAAAGAAAAAGAAACCAATCAATCAAAGCAACAAGTGGATGTCCTCGAATGAGTTAAATATGCAACCAACATGCTCACACAACAAAATGGCAAATGAAATATGTAGCAAAACATGCACATCCAATTCTAGCATCTATCAAACAATTGGCGATGACTAGGTCATCTATATATGAGTATATTGACTTAGGAGTCAAATGAGAACATTTGATCATAGGTCATACTCATCGTTTAAGCTCAAGTGGGGTTACCACTTTTACATAATGCATTGATATGTTCACATCATTAGAGTTGCTTTGACTCAATTCTTAGAGTTAAGCTCCCCTTAGATGTGAGATCCCCCCTTAGAGGGATGAACTAACCTTGGGTTTTGTCGATGATGACTTCATGTAGGTGTTGAAGATGTGGATGCTCAATGTTGATGTAGATCATTTGGAGCAATCCTTTGGAGTGAGTTGCACTTTCAATACCTACACGGGTTAGTCCCACAAGGAACAAACAAGTATATCCATAGACATAGAGTGATTCACACACAATATGATGTCCATGAAAGCATTAGGTTACCTTGTCCCTTGCCTTACCAACATGAGGGTTTGTGACTCCTTGAACTAGTGCAAGATGTGGAAGTTGATTGCACTTGTCCTTTCCATAATGATAAGAGTGAAGAATGTTGGCGGAGTCACCCTCAAGAACTGTTTAGTTCTTCTTCTTCGGGATCCACATCATTTTGATGGGAATCCTTGGAGTTGTAGTTGTGCTTGATGAAGTATAACTTGACGTAGTCTTGGGAACCCACTTGACCAAGGCCTTAGGAGCTTCTTCAAATGCATCTATCTCCTCTTGAAGCTTGTCCTTGCCTTTGTTCTTGTGGTCTTGTGGTGGAAGATCATCTTGAGCTTGTGTTCCCTTGAAGGAAGTGGGATCATACTTCTCTTGTTGAGGAACAAACTTCATCTTGGGGTATTGATCTTCTTCCCACTCAACTCCATTGGCATTGAACTTTCGTTCAAAACCAACACCTTGATTCTTCCGGTGCCTTCCTTGCTTGCGTACAATTTCCTCGAATTGCTTACTCCCAGCAAGGCTCTTGTATACACCTTTCTCTATAATTCCCTTTAATAAGCTATTTTCTTGCTCAAGTGTAACTTGGCTAAGAGAATCATTAGTGGAATCAAGAGAGCTACTAGAAGCAACAATATTGGATTTAGCATGATTATTGTTACTATTAGAGGAAGAATCCTTCTTGTTCTTGTTACTAGACTTGACTTGAGGCATGTAAGTAGATAAGAGTAAACTCTTGTCAATGTAAGAAGAACTTTTCTTGCGAAGATCATCATTGATTGCTTTTAAGAACTCATGCTCTTGCTCAAGATTGAGCTTTTCAAAGTGTAACTTCTCATGAGTCCTCAAAAGTTCTCGATGATCCCCTAAGATAGTTTCATGAGCTAACTTAAGAGTGTTTAGTTCTTTAGTTAGAAGCTCAATCTTCTCCTTATCATTGTCATTCGTTTTATCTTGTTTAGCATGATTAATTGACGTTTCATCATAGTATTCATCACTAGAGTTGTCAACAAGTAAATCATCATCACCTAACAAGTCATCTTCATCACTATTGAAATCAACATATTCAGGGTGAGTTACCTTAGGGCCTTTAGCCATGAAGCATCTTCCAATTCCTTCATTTGGTGAATCAAATATGTCGTAGGAGTTGGTTGACACAAGCGCTAGACCGGCAACACCTTCATCTTGAGTATGTTCGGAGTCGGAGTGATAGCTTCTATCGGAGTGATGTTCAGAGTCGGAACCGGATACCCATTCACCAACATGAGCTTGATGTCTTCATTTTGTGTAGCTCTTTGATGACTTGTCCTTCCTTTCCGAATCCTTGCTTCTCCGGGATGTTCTTCGTTCATAACGATCATCTCTACTCCTTCTCTCTCTTGGCGGTGATTCTTCTCTTCTACTTCTTCTCTTGGGAGAATCTTCTCTTCTTTTGTAGGGTGTCGTACACTCATTGGAATAGTGTCCGGGTCTCCCACAATTGTAGCAATTGCGCTCTCGACTGGAAGATCTTTTATAATTGTAAGACCTTGACTTGGAGCTTCTTTCTTTGCTTCCACTCTTGTAAAATTTGTTGAAGTTCTTCACCATTAAGCTCAATTCTACATTGAAGGTTTGTTTCTCACTTGATGATGTAGGGGCTTCACATGAGGCTTTGTAAGCACCACTAGACTTGTTGTGAAGTTCCTCTTTATCCTTGAGCGACATCTCATGAGCAACAATTCTTCCAATGACCTCCGTTGGCTTGAGATTCTTGTAGTTGGGCATCATCTGGATCAATGTGCACACGGTATCATATTTTCCATCCAATGCTCTTAGGATTTTCTTGATGATGAATCTGTCGGTCATCTCTTCCCTTCCTAAGCCCGCAATCTCATTTGTGATAAGAGCAAGCCTAGAGTACATTTCAACGACACCTTCACCATCCTTCATTTTGAACTTGTCAAGCTAACTTTGGAGCACATCCAACTTGGATTCCTTGACGGAGTCGGTACCTTTATACATATCAATCAAAGTATCCCAAATTTCCTTTGCATTCTCAAGACGGCTGATTTTTTTGAATTCTTCGGGGCATAATCCGTTGAAGAGCATATCACAAGCTTGAGCGTTGTACTGCAGCATCTTCAATTCATCCGCACTAGCTTCACGGTTTGGTTCCCTCCCATCAAAGAATTCACCTTGCAAGCCAATACACACAATAGCCCAAACGGCGGGGTTATGTCCGAGAATATGCATTTTCATCTTATGCTTCCAACTAGCAAATTTAGTGCCATCAAAGTAAGGACCTCTACGGTGATAATTTCCCTCGCTAGACGCCATACTCTCATAGGTTGTGAAACCAAGGCTATGACCACCAAAAGCTATGGAAATCAAAGCAAATGGAGACCAAGGCTCTGATACCACTTGTAGTACCTTGAAGTATGTCTAGAGGGGGGGGGGTGATTAGACTACTTGACCAAATAAAAACTTAACCTTTTCCCAATTTTAGTCTTTGGCAGATTTTAGCTATCTTAGCACAAGTCAAGCAATCTTCACACAATTCAAGCAAGCATGCAAAGAGTATATGAGCAGCGGAATTTAAAGCATGCAACTTGCAAGAAAGTAAAGGGAAGGGTTTGGAGAATTCAAATGCAATTGGAGACACTGATGTTTTTGTCGTGGTTCCGATAGTTGGTGCTATCGTACATCCACGTTGATGGAGACTTCAACCCACCAAGGGTAATGGTTGCGCGAGTGCACGGAGGGCTCCACCCAAGAAGGGTCCATGAAGAAGCAACCTTGTCTATCCCACCATGGCCGTCGCCCACGAAGGACTTGCCTCACTAGCGGTAGATCTTCACGAAGTAGGCAATCTCCTTGCCCTTACAAACTCCTTGGTGCAACTCCACAATCTCGTCGGAGGCTCCCAAGTGACACCTAGCCAATCTAGGAGACACCACTCTCCAAGAAGTAACAAATGGTGCATTGATGATGAACTCCTTGCTCTTGTGCTTCAAATGATAGTCTCCCCAACACTCAACTCTCTCTCATAGGATTTGGATCTGGTGGAAAGAATATTTGAGTGGAAAGCAACTTGGGGAAGGCTAGAGATCAAGATTCATATGGTAGGAATGGAATATCTTGGCCTCAACACATGAGTAGGTGGTTCTCTCTCAGAAATGGTAAGTTGGAAGTGTAGGTTTGTTCTGATGGCTCTCTCCACGAATGAAGAGGAGGTGGAGGGGTATATATAGCCTCCACACAAAATCTAACCATTACACACAATTTACCAATCTCGGTGGGACCGAATCAACAAACTCGGTCGGCTCGATTTAGTAAACCTAGTGACCGTTAGTGATTTCGGTGGGACCGACATGCAACTCGGTAGGACCGATATGGTTAGGGTTAGGGCATAACGTAATCTCGGTGAGACCGATTACACAAACTCAGTGAGACCGATTTTTTGTAATTAGCTAACCAGAGAGTTAGTCAGGTAAACTCGGTGGGACCGATTCGCTCATTTCGGTGAGACCGAAATGTTACAAAAAGGAAACAGAGAGTTTACATTGCAATCTCGGTGGGACCAATCGCTCACTTCGGTTAGACCGAAACGTTACGAAGGGAAATAGAGAGATTACAATCCCATCTCGGTGACACCGAGATCCCTATCGGTGAGACCGATTTGCCTAGGGTTTGTGGCAGTGGCTATGACATCTGAACTCGATGGGGTCGGATAAAAAGAATCGGTAGGGCCGAGTTTGATTTTGGGTTTAGGTCATATGTGGATATGAGAAAGTAGTTGAGGGTTTTTGGAGCATATCACTAAGCACTTGAAGCAATAAACTCATCAAGCAACACCTCATCCCTCCTTGATAGTATTGGCTTTTCCTATAGACTCAATGTGATCTTGGATCACTAAAATATAAAATGTAGAGTCTTGAGCTTTTGAGCTTGAGCCAATCCTTTTTCTCCTTAATATTTTGAGGGATCCACTTTCATCATCCATGTCATGCCATTCATTGAGCTTTCCTGAAATATTTGTCTTGGAATAGTATTAGCTCAATGAGCTATATGTTGTTATGAATTACCAAAACCACCTAGGGATAGTTGCACTTTCAGTACTGGACTGCAGCTAAGCCCCCGAGTGAGAGGCAGACTCACCACTCGGTAGGATTTTTGTCACTTAGGCGAGTACTGGACTGCAGCTAAGCCCCCGAGTGAGAGGCAGACTCACCACTCGGTAGAATTCTTATCACTTAGGCGAGTACTGGACTGCAGCTAAGCCCCCGAGTGAGAGGCAGACTCACCACTCGGTAGGATTTTTATCACTTAGGCGAGTACTGGACTGCAGCTAAGCCCCTGAGTGAGAGGCAGACTCACCACTCGGTAGGATTTTTATCACTTAGGCGAGTACTAGACTGCAGCTAAGGCCCCGAGTGAGAGGCAGACTCACCACTCAGTAGGATTTTTATCACTTAGACGAGTACTGGACTGCAGCTAAGCCCCTGAGTGAGAGGCGGACTCACCACTCGGTAGGATTTTTATCACTTCATCTTAGGCGAAACAGATTCGCAGCTAAGGCGACACATACGAAAGAAATAAACAATAATCATTCGGAAGACTATAAAATTATGTCTTTTGGTAACCAAACTAAGAGGTATTTCTTATTACATCTCATCAATCTAAATACTTAAGAGTAAAAAGGGCGGAGCAGCTCCGCATTCCAAGCATGCGGTTCATCTTTGTTGTGTTCGACGTTGAAGAGACGATATGCTCCGTTGTGGAGCACCTTGGTGACGATGAAAGGGCCTCCCAAGCAGGGGCGAGCTTGTGTGGCTTCTGCTGATCCACTCGGAGAACCAAGTCTCCTTCTTGAAATGCTCGACCCCTTATGTTCCTGGCATGGAATCGACGCAAGTATTGTTGATAGATGGTCGAGCGGATCAAGGCCATCTCTCTTTCTTCCTCCAAGAGGTCGACTGCATCTTGTCGAGCTTGCTCTACTTCCTCTTCTGAGAAGAGTTCGACTCGGGGCGCGTTGTGGAGCAAATCACTCGGGAGTACGGCTTCGGCTCCGTAGAGTAAGAAGAATGGAGTCCGTCCAGTCAACCGATTAGGAGTTGTCCTCAATCCCCAAAGCACTGATGGGAGCTCATCAACCCAAGCCCCTGCTGCATGATTGAGGTCACGCATCAACCGGGGTTTTAGTCCTTTGAGAATCAATCCATTCACTCGGTCAGCCTGCCCATTCGACTGAGGATGAGCGACCGAAGCATAATCGACCCTCGTGCCTTGGGAAGCACAAAAGACTCTGAATTCATCAGAGTCGAAGTTCGATCCGTTATCCTTGATGATGCTATGCGGAACACCATATCTGAATATCAATTCCCTAATGAAGCTCACGGCTGTACTTGCTTCAAGATTTTTAATGGGCTTGGCTTTGATCCATTTGGTAAACTTGTCGACTGCCACCAGCACATGGGTAAATCCGATCCTGCCAGTCCTCAGGGGCCTAACCATTTCCAATCCCCAGACAGCAAAAGGCCAGACGAGTGGAATAGTCTTCAGAGCTGATGCAGGTTTATGGGACATGTTGGAGTAAAACTGACAGCCTTCACACTTGTCCACTATTTCTTTTGCCATCTCGTTGGCATGTGGCCAGTAAAATCCGGCTCGGTATGCTTTGGCCACGATGGTCTGAGACGCATGGTGACTACAGGTCCCCGAGTGAATATCATTGAGGATCATTCGACCTTCTTCTGGCATGATGCACTTCTGGCAGACCCCAGTTACACTTTCTCTGAACAATTGACCTTTTATCACGATAAAGGCTTTAGATCGTCGGACGATCTGTCGAGCCTCTTCTTCATCCTCTGGAAGTTCTTTCCTAAGAATGTATGCAATGTACGGCACTGTCCAGTCGGGAGTGATGACCAAAACCTCCATGACTAAGTCGACCACGACTAGGATTTCGACTTCAGTCGGATCTGTGGCACTCTTGGGTTGTGGTGATTCTTCGGTGAAAGGATCTTCCTGAACTAAAGGTGAATGAATATGTTCCAAAAACGTATTTCGAGGGAATGACCTCTCTCTTTGAACCTATCTTTGCCAACTCATCTGCAACTTGATTTTTCAGTCGGGGTATATGGTGAAGCTCCAAACCTTCAAACTTCTTTCCAGCTTTCTTACTGCATTGCAATAAGCAGTCATGGCTGGACTCCTGACATCCCATTCCTTCATCACTTGATTAACCACCAAATCTGAGTCGCCGTAGACCATAAGGCGATGGACGCCGAGTGAAATGGCCATACGCAACCCGTATAAAAGTGCTTCATATTCGGCTTCATTATTGGAGGAATCAAAATGAATCTGGAGAACATAATTAAGCTTGTCTCCACGGGGGGATACCAATACTACCCCAGCACCTGAACCATTCAGCATCTTGGAGCCATCAAAGAACATAGTCCAATGCTCCGAGTGAACTTGAGTCGGCAATTGCTGCTCAATCCACTCGGCAAGGAAATCTGCGATTGCTTGGGACTTGATAGTTTTCTTTGCCTCAAACTTGATATCCAATGGAAGGAGTTCAATCGCCCATTTTGCCACTCGACCAGTTGCATCTCTGTTATTCAGAATTTCAGATAGAGGCGCGTCGCTCATGACTGTAATGGAGTGATCAGAGAAATAATGCGCAACCTTCTTCATGGTCATGTATATTCCATAGACAAGCTTCTGATAATGTGGATATCGTTGCTTGGATGGAGTCAAAACTTCAGAGAGATAATAAACTGGGCATTGAACCTTGTAAGCTTTTCCTTCCTCTTCTCGCTCGACCGTGAGTACTGTACTGACAACTTGTCCAGTGGCTGCAATGTAAAGCAGTAAAGGCTCTTTGCTGATTGGCGCAGCGAGCACTAGCTGGGTGGAAAGCAGGGCTTTGAGCTCTGCAAACGCTGCATCAGCTTCCTTAGTCCACTCGAACTTATCAGATTTCTTCATCAGTCGGTAAAGAGGCAAGGCCTTTTCACCGAGACGAGAAATGAATCGACTCAAGGCGGCCAAACAACCAGTCAGCTTCTGAACGTCATGCACTTGCACAGGGCGTTTCATTCGGAGGATGGTATCAACTTTTTTCTGGATTGGCGTCGATCCCTCGTTCGGAAATGAGAAAACCGAGTAACTTTCCTCCTGGAACTCCGAATGTGCACTTCGACGGATTAAGCTTGATATCATACCTTCTTAGGTTGGCAAAGGTTTCTGCGAGGTCAGTCAATAGGTCAGAACCTTTGCGAGACTTGACCACAATGTCGTCCATGTATAATTCCACATTCTGACTGATTTGAGTGAGCAGGCACTTCTGAATCATTCTCATGAATGTGGCTCCAGCATTTTTAAGACCAAATGGCATGGTGACATAACAAAAGCACCCTAATGGGGTGATGAAGGCTGTTTTTATTTCATCGGGACCATACAGTCGGATCTGATGATACCCGGAATATGCATCTAAGAAAGACAAGCGCTCACACCCTGCAGTCGAGTCAACAATCTGATCAATGCGAGGGAGAGGGAAGTGATCTTACGGGCAGGCCCGATTGATATGCTTGAAATCAATGCACATAAGAAGTGAATCATCCTTCTTAGGGACCATGACTACATTGGCTAGCCACTCGGAGTGGTAGATTTCACGGATGAACTCTGCTGCCAACAGCCGAGCCACTTCTTCGCCAATTGCTTTCCTCTTCTGCACGGCGGACCGCCAAAGGTGCTCTTTGACGGGTTTTACCTTGGGGTCGACACGCAAATGGTGCTCAGCCAGTCCCCTGGGCATACCTGGCATGTCAGAGGGTTTCCATGCAAAGATGTCCCAGTTCTCACGGAGGAACTGGATGATCGCTTCTTCCTATTTGCTGTCGAGTGTTGTTGATGTATGAGTCTGTTAGGGAACATTGCATAAAATAAAAAAATTCTACGTTCACCAAGATCAATCTATGAGTTCATCTAGAAACGAGAGAGAGAGATGCATCTACATACCCTTGTAGATCGCGTGCGGAAGAGTTCAAGAGAACGGGGTTGAGGGAGTCGTTCTCGTCGTGATCCAAATCACCAGAGATCCTAGCGCCGAACGGACGGCACCTCCGCGTTCAACACACATACGGTCAGCGTGACGTATCCTCCTTCTTGATCTAGCAAGAGGGGAAGGAGAGGTTGATGAAGAACCAGCAGCACGACGGTGTGGTGGTGGATGCAGCAGAGTTCCAGCAGGGCTTCGCCAAGCAACTACAGGAGGAGGAGGTGTAGCAGGGGAGAGGGAGGCGCCAAGACTTCAGGGTGCGGCTGCCCTCCCTCCCCCCTCCTTTATATAGGCCCCCTGGGGGGGGCGCCAGCCCTGAAGAATGAATCTCCCAAGGGGGGCGGCGGCCAGGGGGGGTGGAGTGCCCCCCAAGGCAAGTGGAGGCGCCCCCACCCTAGGGTTTCCAACCCTAGGCACAGGGGGCGGCCAAGGGGGGGTGCACCAGCCCACCAGGGGCTGGTCTCCTCCCCACTTCAGCCCACGGGGCCCTCCGGGATAGGTGGCCCCACCCGGTGGACCCCTGGGACCCTTCCGGTGGTCCCGGTACAATACCGGTGACCCCCGAAACTCTCTCGATGTCCGAAATAGCACTTCCTATATATAATTCTTCACCTACGGACCATTCCGGAACTCCTCGCGACGTCCGGGATCTCATATGGGACTCCGAACAACTTTCGGTTTGCTGCATACTCATATTCATACAACCCTAGCGTCACCGAACCTTAAGTGTGTAGACCCTACGGGTTCGGGAGACATGTAGACATGACCGAGACGGCTCTCCGGTGAATAACCAACAGCGGGATCTGGATACCCATGTTGGCTCCCACATGCTCCTCGATGATCTCATCGTATGAACCACGATGTCGAGGATTTAAGCAACCCCGTATACAATTCCCTTTGTCAATCGGTATGTTACTTGCCCGAGATTCGATCATCGGTATCCCAATACCTCGTTCAATCTCGTTACCGGCAAGTCACTTTACTCGTACCGTAATGCATGATCCCGTGACCAGACACTTGGTCACTTTGAGCTCATTATGATGATGCATTACCGAGTGGGCCCATAGATACCTCTCCGTCATACGGAGTGACAAATCCCAGTCTCGATCCATGTCAACCCAACAGACACTTTCGGAGATACCTGTAGTGCACCTTTATAGTCACCCAGTTATGTTGTGATGTTTGGTACACCCAAAGCACTCCTACGGTATCCGGGAGTTACACGATCTCATGGTCTAAGGAAAAGATACTTGACATTGGAAAAGCTCTAGCAAAACGAACTACACGATCTTGTGCTATGCTTAGGATTGGGTCTTGTCCATCACATCATTCTCCTAATGATGTGATCCCGTTATCAACGACATCCAATGTCCATAGTCAGGAAACCATGACTATCTATTGATTAACGAGCTAGTCAACTAGAGGCTTACTAGGGACATGTTGTGGTCTATGTATTCACACATGTATTATGATTTCCGGATAATACAATTATAGCATGAATAAAAGACAATTATCACGAACAAGGAAATATAATAATAATCCTTTTATTATTGCCTCTAGGGCATATTTCCAACAGTCTCCCACTTGCACTAGAGTCAATAATCTAGTTACATTGTGATGAATCGAACACCCATAGAGTTCTGGTGTTGATCATGTTTTGCTCGCGGAAGAGGTTTAGTCAACGGATCTGCGACATTCAGATCCATATGTACTTTGCAAATATCTATGTCTGCATCTTGAACATTTTCACGGATGGAGTTGAAACGACGCTTGATGTGCCTGGTCTTCTTGTGAAACCTGGGCTCCTTGGCAAGGGCAATAGCTCCAGTGTTGTCACAGAAGAGAGTGATCGGCCCCGACGCATTGGGTATGACTCCTAGGTCGGTGATGAACTCCTTCATCCATATTGCTTCATGCGCTGCCTCTTAGGCTGCCATGTACTCCGCTTCACATGTAGATCCCGCCACGACGCTCTTCTTGCAACTGCACCAGCTTACTGCTCCACGATTCAACATATACACATATCCAGTTTGTGACTTAGAGTCATCCAGATCTGTGTCGAAGCTAGCATCGACATAACCCTTTACAACGAGCTCTTCGTCACCTCCATAAACGAGAAACATGTCCTTTGTCCTTTTCAGGTACTTAAGGATATTCTTGACCGCTGTCCAGTGTTCCTTGCCGGGATTACTTTGGTACCTTCCTACCAAACTTACGGAAAGGTTTACATCAGGTCTGATACACAGCATGGCATACATAATAGATCCTATGGCCGAGGCATAGGGGATGACACTCATCTCTTCTTTATCTTTTGCCGTGGTCGGGCATTGAGCCGAGCTCAATCTCACACCTTGCAATACAGGCAAGAACCCTTTCTTGGACTGATCCATTTTGAACTTCTTCAATATCTTATCAAGGTATGTGCTTTGTGAAAGACCTATGAGGCGTCTCGATCTATCCCTATAGATCTTGATGCCTAATATGTAAGCAGCTTCTCCAAGGTCCTTCATTGAAAAACACTTATTCAAGTAGGCCTTAATGCTGTCCAAAAGTTCTATATCATTTCCCATCAAAAGTATGTCATCTACATATAATATGAGAAATGCTACAGAGCTCCCACTCACTTTCTTGTAAACGCAGGCTTCTCCATAAGTCTGCATAAACCCAAACGCTTTGATCATCTCATCAAAGCGAATGTTCCAACTCCGAGATGCTTGCACCAGCCCATAAATGGATCGTTGGAGCTCGCATACCTTGTTAGCATTCTTAGGATCGACAAAACCCTCCGGCTGCATCATATACAGTTCTTCCTTAAGATAGCCGTTAAGGAATGCCGTTTTGACGTCCATCTGCCATATCTCATAATCATAGTATGCGGCAATTGCTAACATGATTCGGACGGACTTCAGCTTCGCTACGGGAGAGAAAGTCTCATCTTAGTCAACCCCTTGAACTTGCCGATAACCCTTAGCGACAAGTCGAGCTTTATAGATGGTAACATTACCATCCATGTCCGTCTTCTTCTTAAAGATTCATTTGTTTTCTATCGCTCGCCGATCATCGGGCAAGTCTGTCAAAGTCCATACTTTGTTTTCATACATGGATTCTATCTCGGATTGCATGGCTTCAAGCCATTTGTTGGAATCTGGGCCCGCCATCGCTTCTTCATAGTTTGAAGGTTCACTGTTGTCTAACAACATGATTTCCAGGACAGGGTTGCCATACCACTCTGGTGTGGAACGTGTCCTTGTGGACCTACGAAGTTCAGTAGTAACTTGATCCGAAGTACCTTAATCATCATCATTAATTTCCTCTCCAGTCGGTGTAGGCCCCACGGGAACATTTTCCTAAGCTGCACTACTTACCGGTTCAAGAGGTAGTACTTCATCGAGTTCTACTTTCCTCCCACTTACTCCTTTCGAGAGAAACTCTTTTTCCAGAAAGGATCCATTCTTGGCAACAAAGATCTTGCCTTCGGATCTAAGGTAGAAGGTATACCCAATGGTTTCCTTAGGGTATCCTATGAAGATGCATTTTTCTGACTTGGGTTCGAGCTTTTCAGGTTGAAGTTTCTTGACATAAGCATCGCATCCCCAAACTTTTAGAAACGATAGCTTAGCTTTCTTCCCAAACCATAATTCATACGGTGTCGTCTCAACGGATTTAGACGGTGCGCTATTTAAAGTGAATGTAGCTGTCTCTAGAGCGTATCCCCAAAATGATAGCGGTAAATCGGTAAGAGACATCATAGATCACACCATATCCAATAGAGTGCGATTACGACGTTCGGACACACCGTTACGCTGAGGTGTTCCAGGCGGCATGAGTTGTGAAACAATTCCACATTTTCTTAAGTGCGTACCAAATTCGTGACTTAAATATTCTCCTCCAAGATCTGATCGTAAGAACTTTATTTTTTGATCACGTTGATTCTCTACTTCGTTCTGAAATTCCTTGAACTTTTCAAAGGTTTCAGACTTGTGTTTCATCAAGTAGACATACCCATATCTACTTAAGTCATCAGTGAGAGTGAGAACATAACGATATCCTCCACGAGCCTCAACGCTCATTGGACCACACACATCAGTATGTATGATTTCCAATAAGTTGGTTGCTCTCTCCATTGTTCCGGAGAACGGAGTCTTGGTCATTTTGCCCATGAGGCATGGTTCGCATGTGTCAAATGATTCATAATCGAGAGACTCTAAAAGTCCATCAGCATGGAGCTTCTTCATGCGCTTGACACCAGTGTGACCAAGGCGGCAGTGCCACAAGTATGTGGGACTATCGTTATCAACTCTACATCTTTTGGTATTCACACTATGAATATGTGTAACATTACGTTCGAGATTCATTAAGAATAAACCATTGACCATCGGGGCATGACCATAAAACATATCTCTCATATAAATAGAACAACCATTATTCTCGGATTTAAATGAGTAGCCATCTCGCATTAAACGAGATCCAGATACAATGTTCATGCTCAAACTTGGCACTAAATAACAATTATTGAGGTTTAAAACTAATCCCGTAGGTAAATGTAGAGGTAGCGTGCCGACGACGATCACATCGACCTTGGAACCATTCCCGACGCGCATCGTCACCTCGTCCTTCGCCAGTCTCCGCTTATTCCGCAGCTCCTGCTGTGAGTTACAAATATGAGCAATGGCACCGGTATCAAATACCCAGGAGTTACTACGAGTACTGGTAAGGTACACATCAATTACATGTATATCACATATACCTTATGTGTTGCTAGCCTTCTTGTCCGCTAATTATTTGGGGCAGTTCCGCTTCCAGTGACCCTTCCCTTTGCAATAAAAGCACTCAGTCTCAGGCTTGGGTCCATTCATTGACTTCTTCCCGGCAACTGGCTTACCGGGTGCGGCAACATCTTTGCCATCCTTCTTGGAGTTCTTCTTACCCTTGCCCTTCTTGAACTTGGTGGTTTTATTGACCATCAACACTTGATGTTTTTCTTGATTTCTACCTCAGCTGACTTCAGCATTGAAAATACTTCAGGAATAGTTTTCACCATCCCCTGCATATTGTAGTTCATAACAAAGCTCTTGTAGCTCGGTGGGAGCGACTGAAGGATTCTGTCAATGACCGCCTTGTCCGGGAGGTTAATGTCCAGCTGGGACAGGCGGTTGTGCAACCCAGACATTTTGAGTATGTGCTCACTGACAGAACTATTTTCCTCCATCTTACAACTATAGAACTTGTCGGAGACTTCATATCTCTCGACCCAGGCATGAGCTTGGAAAACCATTTTCAGCTCCTCAAACATCTCATATGCTCTGTGTCGCTCAAAACGCTTTTGGAGCCCCGGTTCTAAGCTGTAAAGCATGCCGCACTGAACGAGGGAGTAATCATCAGCACGTGACTGCCAAGCGTTCATAACATCTTGGTTCTCTGGGATGGGTGCTTCACCTAGCGGTCCTTCTAGGAATATGCTTTCTTGGCAGCTATGAGGATGATCCTCAGGTTCCGGACCCAGTCCGAATAGTTGCTGCCATCATCTTTTAGCTTGGTTTTCTCTAGGAACGCGTTGAAGTTCATGTTGACATGAGCGTTGGCCATTTGATCTACAAGACATATTTTGCAAAGATTTTAGACTAAGTTCATGATAATTAAGTTCATCTAATCAAATTATTTAATGAACTCCCACTCAGATTAGACATCCCTCTAGTCATCTAAGTGTTACACGATCCGAGTCGACTAGGTCGTGTCCGATCATCACGTGAGACGGACTAGTCATCATCGGTGAACATCTCCATGTTGATCGTATCTTCCATACGACTCATGTTCGACCTTTCGGTCTCTGTGTTCCGAGGCCATGTCTGTACATGCTAGGCTCGTCAAGTTAACCCTAAGTGTTTTTGCATGTGTAAAACTGTCTTACACCCATTGTATGTGAACGTAAGGATCTATCACACCCGATCATCACATGGTGCTTCGAAACGACGAACTTTAGCAACGGCGCACAGTTAGGGGGAACACTTTCTTGAAATTATTATAAGGGATCATCTTATTTACTACCTTCGTTCTAAGTAAACAAGATGCATAAACATAATAAACATCACATGCAATTATATAGTAGTGACATGATATGGCCAATATCATATAGCTCCTTTGATCTCCATCTTCGGGGCTCCATGATCATCTTCGTCACCGGCATGACACCATGATCTCCATCATCATGATCTCCATCATCGTGTCTCCATGAAGTTGCTCGCCAACTATTACTTCTCCTACTATGGCTAACGGTTTAGCAATAAAGTAAAGTAATTACATGGCGTTAAATCATTGACACACAAGTCATACAATAATTAAGACAACTCCTATGGCTCCTGCCGTTTGTCATACTCATCGACATGCAAGTCGTGATTCCTATTACAAGAACATGATCTCATACATCACAATATATCATTCATCATTCATCACAACTTTTGGCCATATCACATCACATAGCAATTGCTGCAAAAACAAGTTAGACGTCCTCTAATTGTTGTTGCATCTTTTACGTGGCTGCAATTGGGTTGTAGCAAGAACGTTTTCTTACCTACGAATAACCACAACATGATTTTGTCAACTTCTATTTACCCTTCATAAGGACTGAGGGAGTCCTGGACTAGGGGGTGTCCGGATAGCCGAACTATCATCATCGGCCGGACTCCAAGACTATGAAGATACAAGATTGAAGACTTCGTCCCGTGTCCGGATGGGACTTTCCTTGGCATGGAAGGCAAGCTTGGCAATGCGGATATGTAGATCTCCTACCACTGTAACCGACTCTGTGTAACCCTAGCCCTCTCCGGTGTCTATATAAACCGGATGGCTTTAGTCCGTAGGACGAACAACAATCATACCATAGGCTAGCTTCTAGGGTTTAGCCTCCTTGATCTCGTGGTAGATTTACTCTTGTAACACACATCATCAATATTAATCAAGCATGACGTAGGGTTTTACCTCCATCAAGAGGGCCCGAACCTGGGTAAAACATCGTGTCCCTTGTCTCCTGTTACCATCTGCCTAGATGCACAGTTTGGGACCCCCTACCCGAGATCCGCCGGTTTTGACACCGACATTGGTGCTTTCATTGAGAGTTCCTCTGTGTCGTCACCGATAGGCTCGATGGCTTCTTCGATCATCATCAACGACGCAGTCCAGGGTGAGACCTTCCTCCCCTGACAGATCTTCGTATTCGGCGGCTTTGCACTGCGGGCCAATTCGCTTGGCCACCTGGAGCAGATCGAAAGCTACGCCCCTGGCCGTCAGGTCAGATTTGGAAGTTTGAACTTCACAGCTGATGTCCGCGGGGACTTGGTCTTCGATGGATTCGAGCCACAGCCAAGCGCGCCGCACGGTCACGACGGGCATGATTTAGCTCTGCAGCCGGATAGTACCCTGGAGGCCGCACTCGAGCCCGCTCCGATCTTCAATTCGGAGCCGGCTGCGCAGATCGAGGACGGATGGCTAGACACCGCCTCGGGGGCTGCAACCTCTACGGCGATAGAGCCGAACACTGACCTTGTCCCTCATGAAGCTCGTGACTCCGAGGTGCCGGACTCCTTGTCGGACTCGAAACCTCCCGCGCCCCCTCCAATCGAGTCCGATCGGGCGCCGGTCATGGAGTTCACCGCAGCGGACATCTTTCAACACTCACCTTTCGGCGACATCTTGAGTTCGCTAAAGTGTCTCTTGTTATCAGGAGAGCCCTGGCCGGACTGCGGTCAGGACGGTTGGGATGCGGACGACGAAGAAATTCAAAGCCCACCCACCACCCACTTAGTAGCCACTGTCGACGATCTAACCGACATGCTAGACTACGACTCCGAAGATATCGACGGTATGGATGACGATGCCGGAGACGACCAAGAACCAGCGCCTACCGGGCACTGGAAAGCTACCTCATCATATGACATATACATGGTGGATATCCCAAAGGATGGGAATGGCGAAGGAACAGCGGAGGATGACACCTCCAAGAAACAGCCCAAGCGCCGGCGTCAGCGGCGCCGCTCTAAATCCCGCCACAGCAAGAATGAAGATTCCGACACCGGAGATAATAACACACCGGATAGTGCCGAAGACAACCCACTCCAGCAAGATTCAGCGCAGGAGGACGGAGACGCCAGCCCTCATGAGAGAGCGGCAGAAGAAGAGGTAGAGGATTATATGCCTCCCTTCGGAGACGAGGCAAGCCTCGACGATGACGAATTCGTCGTGCCTGAGGATCCCGTCGAACAAGAGCGTTTTAAACGCAGGCTTATGGCCACGGCAAACAGCCTCAAGAAAAAGCAGCAACAGCTTAGAGCTGATCAAGATCTGCTAGCCGACAGATGGACTGAAGTCCTCGTGGCCGAAGAGCATGAGCTCGAACGCCCCTCCAAAAGCTACCCGAAACGCAAGCTGCTCCCCCGATTAGAGGAGGAGGCGTATGAACCTGCATCACCAGCAGACAATACGGCTGACCGACCATCCCGTGGTCGCGACAGAGAGGCCCCTAGGCCCTACACTAGAACCGTACCCCGGCATCGCTTGAAAAGCACAAGGCCACAGGGGAACGCTCCGGACTTGCGAGATATATTGGAGGATAAGGCAAGGCAATCAAGATCGATCTATGGATCGCGTGGGCGCCCCATGATACATGACGATAACCGTCGTGCCGGACACAGTAAGTCCGGCCGGGCCGAACAAAATAGACAAAGCTCTTTTGAGCTCCGTCGTGATATCGCCCAGTACAGAGGCGCCGCACACCCACTATGCTTCACAGACGAAGTAATGGATCATCAAATCCCCAAAGGGTTTAAACCCGTGAATATTGAATCTTACGATGGCACAACAGACCCTGCGGTTTGCATCAAAGACTATCTCCTCCACATCCACATGGCCCGCGGTGACGATCTTCACGCCATCAAATATCTCCCACTCAAACTTAAAGGACCAGCCCGGCATTGGCTTAACAGCTTGCCAACAGAGTCAGTCGGGAGTTGGGAAGACCTGGAAGCCGCATTCCTCGATAACTTCCAAGGCACGTATGTGCGACCACCAGACGCCGATGACCTAAGCCACATAATTCAGCAGCCAGACGAATCGGCCAGACAATTCTGGACATGGTTCTTAATCAAGAAAAACCAAATCGTCGACTGTCCGGATGCGGAGCCCCTCGCGGCCTTCAAGCATAACATCCGCGACGAGTGGCTTGCCCGGCACCTGGGACAGGAAAAGCCGAAATCCATGTCAGCCCTCACATCACTCATGACCCGCTTCTGTGCGGGTGAGGACAGCTAGCTAGCACGCAGCAACAACCTCAACAAAAATTCTGGCAGTCCGGATATCAAGGACCGTAATGGCAGGTCGCGTCACAACAAAAACAACCACCGCATTAACGGCGATAATAGTGAAGATACGGCAGTTAATGCCGGATTCAGAGGCTCTAAACCCGGTCAGCGGAAAAAGGCATTCAAAAGAACTACTCTGGGTCCGTCCAATTTGGACCGAATACTCGACCGCTCGTGCCAGATACACGGCACCCCCGAAAAGCCAGCCAATCACACCAACAGGGACTGTTGGGTATTCAAGCAGGCAAGCAAGTTAATTGCCGAAAACAATGACAAGGGGCTGCATAGCGATGACGAGGAAGAGACCCGACCGCCGAACAATAGAGGACAGAAGGGTTTCCCCCACAGGTGCGGACGGTGAACATGATATACGCAACGCACATACCCAAAAGGGAGCGGAAGCGTGCACTCAGGGATGTATACGCGATGGAGCCAGTTGCCCCGAAGTTCAATCCATGGTCCTCCTGCCCGATCACTTTTGACCGAAGGGACCACCCCACCAGCATCCACCATGGAGGATTCGCCGCATTGGTTTTAGACCCAATCATCGATGGATTTCACCTCACCAGAGTCCTGATGGACGGCGGCAGCAGCCTGAATCTGCTTTATCAGGATACATTGCGCAAAATGGGCATAGACCCCTCAAGGATTAAACCTACCAAGACGACCTTTAAAGGTGTCATACCAGGTGTAGAAGCCAATTGTACAGGCTCAGTTACACTGGAAGTGGTCTTCGGATCCCCGGATAACTTCCGAAGCGAGGAGTTAATCTTCGACATAGTTCCGTTCCGCAGCGGCTATCATGCTCTGCTCGGACGTACCGCGTTCGCAAAGTTCAACGCGGTGCCGCACTACACATACCTCAAGCTCAAGATGCCAGGCCCTCGAGGTGTCATTACAGTCAACGAAAACACTGAATGCTCTCTCCGAACGGAGGAACACACAGCGGCTCTCGCGGCAGAAGTACAGTGCAGCCTCTTAAGGCAATTCTCGAGTCCGCCCGTTAAGCGACCGGACACGGCTAAACGTGCCCGAAGTAACCTACAACAAGACCACCTGGCACGTTCCGAGCACGTGTAGCAGTGCGGCCCCAACCCCAGCCCCTGTAAAACGTCAAGACAGGTCCTTCGCATACACCATTATGCTCTGAAGATACCATGGGCATGGGGAGAGGGGCATGACCACGATAGGCCCAGACTGCGGCTCAACCACACCAGGGGCTCTCAAGTGTGTCATTCTTTTTTTCTTTTTTTTCTTTTTTATTACCCACAGGACTCCGTTCGCCAGAGGCCCTGTCCGGCAGTAGACCTGCCGAAATCATGATGCAACAGCAAGGGAAGGAGAAAGGCTACAACGAATATCCAGGTGGTCTCCATTACGAGCATTAAATCTGTTTTATGCACCATTCCGCAGCTTACCCCTGGAGGGGGAGATGTTTAATAGTCCCACCACTTGCTTATCGCACCGTTTGCATCGTTCTGCATTTACAGCAGTTTTTCTTGAATAAGTAATGCAACACCCTTTTGCTTCCGATTGCATTTCTTTCTTATACATATGTTCATTTATGACATGTTGCATCTGTACATTTTGGTACGGCTAAATACACCAGGGGCTTATGTTTCCCGCATCATGGTGTGATAAGTCCGAACACTTTCACAAGTGCGGCACGCCGAACTTATAACATTATATGCATCGGCTACGAATCATGTCTTGGGTCAATAGTTGGGTTTGCCCGACTCCCATGTTTTGGTACCTTACATTCCGTTGTATCGGATAAGGTAGCACTGGGAGAACCACTGCGATTGTGCCCCAGTTGAGCTGGGCGAGCGCCTCAGTGGAGAAAGCTAAAACTGACCGTCATGATGAGGCGAGAGCTGGTCGCTGTTCGAGAAGTTTTTTGCGAGTCCCTAAAGACTTATGCCACTTAGAGCGAGGAGCCGGCTTTTATCCGGCCTAGGCGTGGATAGCGCCCCAAATTCGGCCTTCCGAAGACTAGGGGCTTCGCCGAAATTTAAAATTATAGAATTCTATGGCTAAGTGAGAGTGTTCAAGCATTATAAGTCCGGTTGCCTTGTTCGTTGTGTTGAGCGCCTCCCTAGATGGACCCCAAAATGGGAACAAGAGTGCTCAAGTTTATCCCGAACACCCCAGCACTCGTGGCATGGGGGCTGAAGCCGACGACTTGCCATCTCTCAGATTTGATAAATAGCCGCACAAAAGGTAATATTTTAAATTAACAAGCGTTGCTTAGCGCATATGAACTAAGTTTTCAGCTCACAGGATAACAAAATGCGAGTCTACTCAAATATTACATCTTTGGAGCACTCACCCGCAATAGTGTGGGCACCCTTCAGGACACTCTTATAATACATCTCGGGCATGCGGTGCACCTTGCCCTACGGTGGCGGGTCCGTCACAAGCTTCTGGGCATCCATCTTGCCCCAGTGCACCTTTGCGCGGGCAAGGGCCCGACGGGCACCTTCAATACAGGCAGAGTGCTTGATGACTTCAACCCACGGGCACGCATCCACCAGCCGCCGCACCAGGCCGAAGTAGCTCCCAGGCATGGCCTCCTTAGGCCACAGCTGAACTATGAGGCCCTTCATGGCCTGTTCGGCCGCCTTGTGGAGCTCGACCAGCTGCTTCCGCTGGTCGCTAAGGGGCACCGGATGTCCGGCCTCAGCATACTGAGACCAGAAGACCTTCTCTGTCGAGCTCCCCTCCTCGGCCTGGTAGAACGCGACAGCATCGGACACGCTGCGAGGAAGATCTGCGAACGCTCCTGGAGAGCTCCGAATTCGGGTAAGCAACAGGTAATTAACACTTACATGCTTACTTTGCATGAAAAATGCCTTACCCACTGCTATTTTCTTCAACGCCTAGATTTCTTGGAGGGCTTTATAGGCTTCGGCCTTAGCGGCTTTGGCACTCTCAAGAGCAGTTGCAAGCTCAGACTCTCGAGTCTTCGAGTCACGCTCCAGGCTCTCATGTTTTTTCACGAGATCCTGGAGCTCTTGCTGTACCTCCGCCACCCGCACCTCCTGCTTCTCTCGCTCGGTACGCTCCGCGGCCACATTATGTTCGGCCGCGGCCACTGCCTCCTTCAGGGTCGCCACCTCGTTAGTGGCCCCTGCAATACCCATGTTATCCTTGTCATTCTTCTTGCAACCAAAATCCTTTTTTGTAAGGTACAATTTTAATAAGGTGTTACTCACCTTTCTTATCCTCGAGCTGCTTCTTGGCACGGCCGAGCTTGTTCTCGGACCGCTCGAGGCTTTGCTTCAAAGCATTGACCTCCGCAGTCAATGCGGCAGAGGTCAGCAGCGCAGCCTGTAATCCCATATTGACATATTTTTATGACTCCTGCATATATCTTTTTAGATCCTCAGTCCGGCTTTTCTTTCCGAACACCGAACCGAGCATCAGGGGCTACAGTCTATGCGGTACTATTTTACATACATCAAAATTCTTACCTCAAAGCCTGTTAGAAGGCTGCTGCAGGCTTCGGTCAGCCCGCTCTTGGCGAGCTGAACCTTCTGAATCACCGCACTCATGATAGTGCGGTGTTCCTCTTCGATGGAGGCACCGTTGAGCGCCTCCAGCAAGCTATCCGGCGCCTCCGGTTGGACGGAGGCTGCCGGCGTCACGGTCTTGCCCTTCTTACGAAGGGGCCGCCCGCCGGACTCCGGAGCCACTATGGGTTCCGGGGCCGAGTCTGGTGAGAAGTCCAGGAGGTTGTCCTGCGACACCTCCGGGGCCTCCTCCTCCTGGTGGGTCCCTTCCCGGGATCCCACCTCGGCATCCTCCGCGTCACGGGGGGTGGAGGCGGTCGGAAGAGAATCCATATCCGACGCACCTAAGGACCCGCTCGATGAAGCGGGAAGATCATCCTTGGGCGAACTACAGGGTTGTATGCGGCATTAGCAAGACATTGCGTGGCAAAAAAGAAAAACCATGAAGTTATTCGGGAGTCCGGATACTTACGATCTCGCCAGGGGCTTGGCCCTTGGAGGCCAGTCCTCGTCGTCGTCAGTGGCGTTGGCAGAGCAGTCCGGGGAAAGAGTATTTCCCTTCTTGGACCCTTCGGCCTCCCTCGTTGGGGAGGCCTTCCTTTTCCTCCCTCCCCCTGCTGGGGGAGAGGCTTTCTTCTCCTCCTCACCTTTGTGAGATGAGTCGGCCTCGGAGTCGTCATCTGATAACACCTGAAAATGGGAACTCTTCTGAGTGCCCGTGGCCTTCTTCTTGGCCTTCTTCTCCGGCACCACGTGGGGTGCCGGAGCCAGCAGCCCCGTTAGACGGGCGTCCGTTGGATCCTCTGGTAATGGGGCCGGACAGATAGTCTGTTCGGCCTTCATCAGCCAGCCCTGTCAAAGGAAAGGGAGTTTAGATCCCGCATAGAGTCAAACTATGGAAAGCAAACGTCCCGTAAAGGACAAAATCACTTACCTCGTCAGCCAGACGCTGCGAGCTGAATCCGCGATCTTCGGTAGCGGATGCGGGAGCCTCGGCACCCTTGAACAGCACCTTCCAGACATCTTCGTACGTAGTGTCGAAGAGCCCGCTCAAAGTCTGGTGCTGCGCCGGATCGAACTCCCACATGTTGAAGCCCCGTCGTTGGTACGGGAGAATCTGGCGAATGAGCATGACCTGGACTACGTTGACGAGCTTGAGCTTCTTGTCCACTAGCTTTTGGATGCAGGCTTGGAGTCCGGTCAGCTCCTCCGGATCATCCCAAGTCCGGCCGCTCTCTTTCCAGGAGGTGAGCCGTGTGGGGATGCCAGATTTGAATTCGGGGGCCGCTGCCCATTCAGGGTCACGCGGCTCAGTGATGTAGAACCACCCCGATTGCCACCCCTTGATGGTTTCCACGAAAGTGCCCTCAAGCCAAGTAACGCGGGACATCCTGCCCACCATGGTGCCTCCGCACTCCGCTTGGCTGCCCTTCACAACCTTCGACTTGACACTGAAGGTCTTGAGCCACAAGCCGAAGTGGGGCTGGATGCAGAGGAAGGCCTCACACACGACGATAAACGCCGAGATGTTGAGGATGAAATTTGGGGCCAGATCATGGAAATCCAGGCCGTAGTAGAACATGAGCCCCCGGACAAAGGGATGGAGTGGGAAGTCCAGTCCGTGGAGGAAATGGGGAAGAAATACTACCCTCTCATGGGGCCTAGGGGTGGGGATGAGCTCTCCCTCGTCGGGGAGCCGGTGCGTGATGTTGCTGGACAAATATCCGACGCTACGCAGCTTCTGGATCTGCCCCTCCGTGATGGAGGAGGCCATCCAGTTACCTCCCGCTCCGGACATAGTTGGAGGAGATTGAGGTGAGATGTGCGGACTTGGGCGCTGGAGCTCGAGTTCGCAGAGATGGATAAGCCAAGGAGGAAGAAGGCGCAGGTAAAAGGGTTGGATCTTTATCCCCTTATATGGGCGGACACAAACATGCGTCCCCACCGGCCTAATAAAACTCGCTTATCCCCCAAGCGCCGCAATCAATGGCGCGGTTGGGTTACCCATGTCCGTATTGATGGGAATCCCGGAATAAGGGGAACACGATCTCTGCTTCGACAAGACGTGCCAAGGAAACTGCTTCGCTAAACGCGCTAAGGTGGTACAATAAAAACAATTCGAGTAAAGCCTTGGTAGTGGTGTGATGTCATGCCACGAAATACGTCAGCAGATTGAACTTGTGTAAATATTATTCTCTCTACGGTGGTATGTGGAAATTATTTTGCAGAGCCGGGCACTATCCTGGTGTTCACAATCTTCTATAAATTATTCGGAGGAGGAACCCGCCTTGCAATGCCGAAGACAATATGCGCGCCGGACTCGTCGTCATTAAAGCCTAGTTCAGGGGCTACTAAGGGAGTCCTGGACTAGGGGGTGTCCGGATAGCCGAACTATCATCATCGGCCGGACTCCAAGACTATGAAGATACAAGATTGAATACTTCGTCCCGTGTCCGGATGGGACTTTCCTTGGCGTGGAAGGCAAGCTTGGCGATGCGGATATGTAGATCTCCTACCATTGTAACCGACTCTGTGTAACCCTAGCCCTCTCCGGTGTCTATATAAACCGGATGGCTTTAGTCCGTAGGACGAACAACAATCATACCATAGGCTAGCTTCTAGGGTTTAGCCTCCTTGATCTCGTGGTAGATTTACTCTTGTAACACACATCATCAATATTAATCAAGCACGACGTAGGGTTTTACCTCCATCAAGAGGGCCCGAACCTGGGTAAAACATCGTGTCCCTTGTCTCCTGTTACCATCTTCCTAGACGCACAGTTCGGGACCCCCTAC
This sequence comes from Triticum dicoccoides, assembly GCF_002162155.2. Taxonomy (NCBI): domain Eukaryota; kingdom Viridiplantae; phylum Streptophyta; class Magnoliopsida; order Poales; family Poaceae; genus Triticum; species Triticum dicoccoides. The sequence goes on from NC_041387.1 coordinate 405,714,300, forward strand.
CCGAGATCCGCCGGTTTTGACACCGACAAGGACCCTTTTCATCGAATCCGCTCCAACTAAAGTGGGAGAGATAGACACCCACTAGCCACCTTATGCAACTAGTGCATGTCAGTCGGTGGAACCTGTCTCACGTAAGCGTACGTGTAAGGTCGGTCCGGGCCGCTTCATCCTACAATACCGCTGAAGCAAAATAAGACTAGTAGTGGCAAGCAAGTTGACAAGATCTACACCCACAACAGATTTGTGTTCTACTCATGCAATAGAGAACTACGCATAAACCTGGCTCTGATACCACTGTTGGGGAACGTTGCATAAAATAAAAATTTTCTACGTTCACCAAGATCAATCTATGAGTTCATCTCGCAACAAGAGAGAGAGATGCATCTACATACCCTTGTAGATCGCGTGCGGAAGCGTTCAAGAGATCGGGGTTGAGGGAGTCGTTCTCGTCGTGATCCAAATCACCGGAGATCCTAGCGCCGAACGGACGGCACCTCCGCACTCAACACACGTACAGTCAGCGTGACGTCTCCTCCTTCTTGATCCAGCAAGAGGGGAAGGAGAGGTTGATGAAGATCCAGCAGCACGACGGCGTGGTGGTGGATGCAGCAGAGTTCCGGCAGGGCTTCACCAAGCAACTATGGGAGGAGGAGGTGTAGCAAGGGAGAGGGAGGCGCCAATACTTCAGGGTGCGACTGCCCGCCCTCCCCCTCCTTTATATAGGCCCCCTGGGGGGGCGCCGGCCCTGGAGATTGAATCTCCCAAGGGGGGCGGCGGCCAGGGGGGTGGAGTGCCCCCCAAGGCAAGTGGAGGCGCCCCCCCACCCTAGGGTTTCCAACCCTAGGCGCGCGCGGGGGGGGGGGGCAAGGGGGGCGCACCAGCCCACCAGGGGCTGGTCCCCTCCCCACTTCAGCCCACGGGGCCCTCCGGGATAGGTGGCCCCACCCGGTGGACCCCCGGGACTCTTCCGGTGGTCCCGGTACAATACCGGTGACCCCCGAAACTCTCCCGATGGCCGAAACAGCACTTCCTATATATAATTCTTCACCTCCGGACCATTCCGGAACTCCTCGTGACGTCCGGGATCTCATCCGGGACTCCAAACAACTTTCGGTTTGCTGCATACTCATATTCATACAACCCTAGCGTCACCGAACCTTAAGTGTGTAGACCCTACGGGTTCGGGAGACATGCAGACATGACCGAGACGGCTCTACGGTCAATAACCAACAGCGGGATCTGGATACTGTCGTGGTTCTAAGCCTGACAGTAGAGTGGGGGGTAGGTATGGAGAGGCAAGGTCCTAGCTATGGAGAGGTTGTAAACACAAGGGATGTACGAGTTCAGGCCCTTCTCGGAAGAAGTAATAGCCCTACGTCTCGGAGCCCGGAGGCGGTCGAGTGGATTATGAGTATATGAGTTACAAGGTGCCGAACCCTCTACCTGTGGAGGGAGGCGGCTTATATAGAGTGCACCGGGACCCCAGTCAGCCCACGTAGGAGAGGGTTTAAGGTGAGTTAAGTCCGGGGCGTTACTGATAACGCCCCACATAAAGTGTCTTTACTACCATAAAGTCTACTTAATTACAGGCCGTTGCAGTGCAGAGTGCCTCTTGACCTTCTGGTGGTCGAGTGAGTCTTCATGGTCGAGTCCTTCAAGTCAGTCGAGTGAGTCCCTCGTTGGTCGACTGGAAGGCGACCTCTTCTAAGGGTGTCCTTGGGTAAGGTACTTAGATCAGGTCCATGACCCTACCCTATGTACATGACCCCATCATTAGCCCCTGAATGGATTGAGGCTTCGAGTGAGGAAGGAGTTGATGTTGTTTCCGATTAACCTTTGCACACTGGTCGTGCGTTGTTCTGGACCAAAGAATCTCTTCGTCGATAGTGAGCAACTTGTCTTCAGTCGACTCGATCCATTCTCTTCTTTCGTCGAGTGATCTTTCGGGCTTCGACGATCCCAGAGCGACGGATCGCGGGAAACCCCGCGTCTGACAGACTGATCTGCTGTTCGCGGATTCCGCGGGATGCGAAATTTGGGGACGCGCGCGAAGCGGAGCGGACCGCGGCGTTCGGATGGGACGGGACATAGACACCTCGATCTCCGCGCCGCTTTCTTCGCCACGTATCCCGTCTGCATAACTGTTCCTGGATATGATTAGATCGACCAGGCCCACCTGTCATCCACTCGGAAGGGACCTTATAAATGCGCCCGGCGAGGATTTTTGTACTGTGCCTCAGCATTCTCTCTCTCTGCTCCCTTCGTCTCCGTCCAGCGCGCTCGCTCTCGCCCCCGCACAACTTCCCCTCGCGCATCTCGCTGGCAACCATGGCCAAGGAGAAGACGGCGGCGCTGGAACATGCGAAGAAGGCATCGGCGTCGGAGAAGGCGAAGGGGAGATCTACCAGCCGCGGCGGGTCTTCGTCCAGATCCCGCCTACCGAAGGGCTGGGTCCAAGGAGACTGGATCCAGTCGACCATCACAGAAAAAGATCTCCTCGACATGGCCAACGAGGGCTTGATCCCTCATGGAGCTGCGAGGCTTCCGGGGAAGGAGTGGCAGCCCCAGCCAGAAGAGGGTGAGTGTGTGCTCTTGGCCACCCATGTTGATCGTGGATTTTCTTTGCCGCCGAGTATTTTCTTCCGTGGCTTCTTGAACTTCTTTGGAGCGCAGCTCCACCACTTTACCCCAAATTCTATCGCCTATCTTGCCGCGTTCGTGTCCATGTGTGAGGGTTTCCTGGGCTGTCGACCGCACTGGGGTTTGTTCAAGCATATATTCACGTGTCGCTCTCAGACCGTGAAGAAGGCGAGCCCAGGCGATGAAAGAACCCGAGTCGTCCAAATGTGTGGGGGTCTGGGGATCCAGGTGAGGAATAAGAGTACCTTCCCGCCCATGACCTTTCCCGAGTCAGTCAGAGGCTGGCAGTCGACCTGGTTCTACTGCCAGGACCAGTCGACGCCGGGGCAGTCGAGTGGACTCCCTCAGTTTACCATGGACCGAGTGAACAAGCCCTCCTCTCTGAAGTTGGTTCCGGAGGAGAAAGCTGACGTGAAGATGTTGATGGAGCGCGTGGTGCAGTTGGTTCGGGAGGGAGTGACTGGCATGGATCTCCTGGAGGTCGTCCTTAGGCGTCGCATCCAGCCCCTTCAGTTCCGGAGCCACTGCATGTGGTTGTACTGTGGGACTGAAGACGAGACTCGAGTCCATCCAGAAGCAGTCGACGATGTCACTCTGGAAAGATGGATGGCAGCCGTTACCGGAAACAAGGATAACCCACACGGAGCCAGAAGGATTCCTCCACTCGACCACAACAGCGATCCAAACAAGGTACGCTTGCTCTGCTCTCCACTGTGTCCTTGTCACATTCGTTTCTGTTTATCCTGCCGACTGGTCGATTGATCCTTGTCTTGATATCTACCAGGCCCTCACCGAGCTGTACTCGATGCCCAATGGGGCACAAGCTCCGACTGAGGAGGGTGAGGCGAGTGGGGGCGAGAGCCAGGAGGAGGAGGAATGGGACTCGGACGTTGCTGAGGATGATGATGACGATGATGATGATGACGGTGATGAAGATGACGTTGAAGATGAGGAGGAAGAGGAGGAGGAGGTCGTACCACCGCGCTCAGAAAGGCGGTCGAAGCTTGTCCACGACCCTTCGACTGAACGTGGTAAGGGGGTTGCGACCGCTGCTCAGTCGACCAAACGCCCTCGGACCACCTCTCCAGTGCCGACTGAAAAGGCGCCGAAGCAGCCCAGGGCGGCCTCGTCGAAGCCGATCAAGCTCCTGCCGAAGATGAAGGTGTCCATCCCCACCATATCAGGGTAATCGTGCTGCTTGAGTCTTCTTATTTTGTGTGAAATTTGTCTCTGGTTGACGCTGAAGTTAGTCGACTGATTCTTTGGAGTTGCAGTGCTGCTACTTCTGAGACCTCAGCCCGGGCTGATGACCATGAGATGGAGGACGCAGCAACTTCGAAACCAGGTACTATATTCTTAACGCCGTTTTTAGTCGACTGACTCACGATCTCTGATCCTGATTCTTCTCCGTAGCTCCACCCAATGCTGTTATCAATCTCCCTGATGATGATGAGGATGAGGAACCGCTGAAGCGCAGAAGGAGTAGGAAAGCGTCCGCCAGCAAGGTGCCCCAGGATGTGACGGCGCCTGAGATTCTGATTGCGGAAGAAGAGAACACCACTCGACACACGGTGTCCTTCGCAGATCCATTGACGAGTGCTCAGCAGCCCTCCCTCTTCACGAAGCACCACGTCCCAGAGGACCAAGCTGGCGCGGCGAAGGAGGCGATACGCCAAGCGGGAATCATGATGGAGCAGTTGAAGACCATCCGGGATGCGAGCCAGGCAGCTTATGACGCCAGTTCTGCCCTCCAAAGCAATGTTCAGGTCAGTCGACCACCGTTTGTTCTGTTGGATATGCTACCAAAAACTTTTCCTTTCCGGAATTTATAGTAGTCACCCACTGGGTGTGTCGATTAAACTCCGTGTTAGCGGGGGCACGCTGAGTGCACCCGCTGGGTGTAGTCCCCAAGGCTAAGGTCGACTGCTGGCAGTCGGTCTTAGGCTTTATGATGTCAATCTTTCTGTAAGTCGACTATGTCGACTGGATTTCACAAACCGGTGGGGGCACGCTGAGTGCACCCACTGGGTGTAGTCCCCGAGACTGTGGTCGACTGCTTGCAGTTGATTACAGTCTTAAAGAATACATCTCTCTTTTTTTTGAGGTCGACTGGTCGACTTTATCTTCAACAAGATTAGTGGGGGCACGCTGAGTGCACCCACTGGGTGTAGTCCCCGAGACTACGGTCGAATGCTTGTATTCGGCTGTAGTCTTAGAAATGTGTGATTTTTCCTTTTTCACTCGGAAGTGAATTATATTTGACATTTAGTCGATTGGTTCTTCGCAGAACTCCTGTGATCTTGTGGCTCGCTACTCTGAGCTGGAAAACAAGCACACTCAACTCGAGCTGAGCTTGAAGCTGGTTCAGGAGAAGCTGACGAAGGCAAAGGAGGAGACCGAAGGTATGTTTGGTGAGACCCTGACGACTGCTTTTCCCCTTGCTTGTTTCAAAATCTGATCTTGCTGTAACTTGCAGGTAAGGTAAGGGAGGCCCAACAGAAGAAAGACCTCGAACTAGCTGAGAAGATCAAGCTTGCTGACGAGAAGTTAGCTTCAGTCACCAAGCTTGAACAAGACAATACCAATCTGAAAGCTGCTCTTGGGATCGCCAACAAGGAGGTCAGTCGACTAAAAACTGATAAAGCTGCCCTGACCGACCAAGTCAGTAAGTTGACTGGGAAGAAAAATGATCTGGAGGCCTTCCTGAGTGGTCTTGCCAAGAAGCTGTTTCTTATGCTTGAAGGTAAACCTCTATGCTCGGCAAACATTTCCAATCGTGGTTTTTCCATTCGACCATCCCCTTGACTCAGTGATCATCCTTGCAGAATTTTGCCAAAACTTTGAAGAAGAAACTAGCCGGCTGGAGCCAAACCTCGACCCCGTCAATTCTCCTGTGAACGACGAAGTTGCCATGGATGTTTTCCGACTGGAGTCTCGTGTTGCAGCTGTCGTGGACTATCTCGCAAGGCTGAAGGCCGCCACATCTCGCATCGACTCGACGCTCTGGCCTGGGGAGACACTTCAGAATGACCTTGAGTCGCTGATGGCCCGCTTGAACACGATCCCTGGTCGAGTGCAGGAATGGAAGAAGTCCTCGGCTCGGTGTGGTGCAGATGTTGCTCTGTGTCTGGCCCGAGTCCACTGTAAAGATGCGCGAGAAGAGAAGCTGGCGGCCCTTCGGGTGGCCAACACCAAGAAACACGACTTCAGGTCCTTTATGGAAACTTTCCTTGCAGCTGCCACTCGGATCGCTGACGGAATTGACCTTGATGAGTTTGTTGCACCTTCCAACCCTCCATAGGAGGGGTAAAAAACTTCTTCTGGCTCGACGCTTTAAATTTGCCTCGGTATGCCGAGTGGAATTGTAACCGATAAACCTTAACAGGCTTAACGCCTGAGCACTTTCGGTTCCTTTAGATATCGATTCAAACTTGAATACGATTGCTTTTGGCTCGAAATGTCTTTTGCAGGTTCAAAGCAAGGCGCCTTTACTGCAATCGACTTATTCTTTAGTCCACTTAGGCGAGCACTGGGCTGCGGCTAAGCCTCCGAGTGGAAGCCCGGCTTACCACTCGGTAGGATTTCTATAACTTAGGCGAGCACTGGGCTGCAGCTAAGCCCCCGAGTGAGGGGTTTACTCTTCACTCGGTAGGATTTTGATAACTTAGGCTAGCACTGGGCTGCAGCTAAGCCTCCGAGTGAGAGGTTTGCTCTTCACTCGGTAGGATTTCTATAACTTAGGCGAGTGCTTGGACTGCAGCTAAGCCTCCGAGTGAGAGGGTTGCTCTTCACTCGGTAGGATTTTTGTAACTTAGGCGAGTGCTTGGACTGCAGCTAAGCCCCCGAGTGAGAGGCTTGCTCTTCACTCGGTAGGATTTTTTACAACTTAGGCGAGCACAGGGCTGCAGCTAAGCCCCCGAGTGAAAGTCTGGCTTACCACTCGGTAGGATTTTCATAACTTAGGCAAAACGGATTCACAGCTAAGCCTCCGAGTGGGAGTCTGGCTCACCACTTGGTAGGATTTTTGTAACTTAGGCGAGTGCTTGGTCTGCAGCTAAGTCCCCGAGTGAGAGGATTGCTCGCCACTCGGCGTGATTTTTTAAACTTAGGCGAGTGCTTGCACTGCAGCTAAGCCTCCGAGTGAGAGGGTTGCTCTTCACTCGGTAGGGTTTTTGTAACTTAGGCATGTCCTTGGACTGCAGCTAAGCCCCCGAGTGAGAGGTTTGCTCTTCACTCGGTAGGATTTTTATAACTTAGGCGAGTGCTTGGACTGCAGCTAAGCCCCCGAGTGAGAGGTTTGCTCTCCACTCGGTAGGATTTTGACAAACTTAGGCGAGTCCTTAGACTGCAGCTAAGCCTCTGAGTGGAAGTCTGGCTTACCGCTCGGTAGGATTTTGATAACTTAGGCGAAACGGATTCGCAGCTAAGCCTCCGAGTGGGAGTCTGGCTCACCACTCGGTAGGATTTTTACAAACTTAGGCGAAACGGATTCACGGCTAAGTCACCCACTGAGGTGGAATTTTATTGGACAAAAATAAAAAGTGACAGAAATTATGGAGGAACTATGACACTATTATTTTGAGGTCCATGAACTACAGAAGTACTTTATTGCAACTCATCCGAGTGATAAAACTTAAGTATAAAATGGGCGGAGTAGTTCCGCGTTCCAAGCTCGGGGCTCGTCGATATTATGCTCGATGTTGTAAAGACGGTACGCCCCGTTGTGGAGAACCTTGGTGACGATGAAGGGACCTTCCCAAGAAGGAGCAAGCTTGTGTGGTTTGTGCTGATCCACTCGGAGAACTAAATCTCCTTCCTGGAAGGCTCGACCTCTCACATTTCTGGCGTGGAAACGACGCAAATCTTGTTGGTAGATGGTCGACCGGATCAGAGCCATCTCCCTTTCTTCCTCTAAAAGGTCGACTGCGTCCTGCCGCGCTTGTTCAGCCTCTGCTTCGTTGTAGATTTCAACTCGAGGAGCATTGTGGAGAAGATCACTCGGCAAGACTGCTTCAGCTCCGTAGACCAAGAAGAATGGAGTTCTTCCGGTCGACCGATTAGGTGTGGTCCGCAGCCCCCAAAGCACTGAGGGAAGTTCGTCGACCCAAGCTCCAGCCGCGTGTTTGAGATCACGCATCAGTCGGGGCTTCAATCCCTTAAGAATCAGTCCATTAGCTCGCTCTGCTTGTCCATTCGACTGCGGATGGGCGACTGAAGCGTAGTCGACCCGTGTGCCTTGGGAGTTACAGAAATCTCTGAATTCCTCCGAGTCAAAGTTCGACCCATTATCCGTAATGATGTTGTGCGGGACTCCATATCTGAATATTAGTTCCCTGATGAAGCTAACAGCAGTACCGGTGTCAAGGTTCTTGATTGGTTTAGCCTCGATCCACTTGGTGAACTTGTCGACTGCCACCAGTACATGCGTGAAGCCGCTTCGTCCTGTTCTCAAAGGACCGACCATGTCCAATCCCCATACTGCGAAAGGCCAGACGAGTGGGATGGTCTTCAGAGCCGACGCAGGCTTGTGCGACATATTCGAGTAGAACTGACATCCCTCGCACTTATCCACTATCTCTTTTGCCATATCATTCGCCTTTGGCCAGTAAAATCCGGCTCGGTATGCTTTGGCCACGATGGTCCGAGAGGACGCATGATGACCACAGGTCCCCGAGTGGATATGATTGAGGATGAGTCGACCTTCTTCTGGTGTTATGCACTTCTGACCAACTCCAGTCGCGCTTTCTCTGTATAATTGTCCTTTGATTATGGTAAAGGCCTTAGATCGACGGACGATCTGTCGAGCCTCTTCCTCATCCTCCGGAAGCTCTTTTCTCAGGATATACGCGACATATGGAACTGTCCAGTCGGGAATGACCACCAAGACCTCCATGATCAAGTCGACCACCGCTGGGACTTCAATCTCAGTCGGATCTGTGGCACTCTTGGGCTGTGGAGTTTCTTCGGTGAAAGGATCTTCTTTGACTGATGGAGTGTGTATATGCTCCAAGAACACACCACTCGGAATGGCTTCTCTCTTGGAACCTATCTTTGCTAGATCATCAGCTGCTTGATTTTTCAGTCGGGGTATATGATGGAGCTCCAACCCCTCGAATTTCTTTTCCAGCTTCCTCACTGCACTGCAGTATCCAGTCATGGCTGGGCTTCTCACGTCCCACTCCTTCATCACCTGGTTGACCACTAAATCCGAGTCGCCATAGACCATCAGGCGACGGACGCCGAGTGAAATGGCCATGCGCAACCCATATAAGAGGGCCTCATATTCTGCCTCATTGTTGGAGGAATCAAAGTGAATCTGGAGCACATATCTGAGCTTATCTCCTCTGGGGGAAACCAGGACAACCCCAGCACCGGAACCATTCAACATCTTAGAGCCATCAAAGAACATGGTCCAATGCTCCGAGTGAACTTCAGTCGGCTGCTACTGTTCAATCCACTCGGCGAGGAAATCTGCTATTGCCTGGGACTTAATGGCTTTCTTTGCCTCAAACTTGATATCAAGGGGAAGAAGTTCAATCGCCCATTTGGCCACTCGACCAGTTGCATCTCTGTTGTGCAAAATCTCTGATAGTGGAGCGTCGCTGACGACTGTGATGGAATGATCAGAAAAATAATGAGGAACCTTCTTTGTGGTCATGTATATTCCATACACAAGCTTCTGATAATGAGGATATCTCTGCTTGGATGGAGTCAAGACTTCAGACAAATAATACACTGGGCGCTGAACTTTGAGAGCTTTTCCTTCTTCTTCCCGCTCGACCGTAAGCACAGTACTGACGACTTGTCCTGTGGCTGCGATATAGAGCAACAGAGGCTCTTTGCTGATTGGAGCAGCAAGCACCGGCTGGGTGGAGAGCAGAGCTTTTAGCTCGGCAAACGCTGCATCAGCTTCTGGAGTCCACTCGAACTTGTCTGTCTTCTTCATCAGTCGGTAAAGAGGCAATGCCTTTTCACCGAGTCGTGAGATGAATCGACTTAATGCGGCCAAGCATCCAGTAAGCTTCTGGACATCGTGCACTTGCACAGGGCGTTTCATTCGGAGAATTGTGCCAATCTTCTCTGGATTAGCGTCGATTCCCCGTTCGGAAACGAGAAAACCGAGTAACTTGCCACCGGGAACTCCAAATGTGCACTTTGATGGATTGAGCTTGATATCGTACCTTCTGAGGTTGGCAAATGTTTCGGCGAGATCAGCGAGCAGGTCGGAACCTTTTCGTGACTTGACAACGATATCATCCATATATGCTTCCACATTCCGACTGATTTGAGTGAGTAGACACTTCTGAATCATTCGCATAAATGTGGCTCCGGCATTCTTGAGGCCGAATGGCATGGTGATATAGCAGAAGCACCCGAATGGAGTGATGAAAGCTGTTTTTACCTCGTCGGGTCCGTATAGACGGATCTGGTGGTACCCGGAGTAGGCATCTAGAAAAGACAGTCTCTCGCATCCCGCGGTCGAGTCAACAATTTGATCTATGCGAGGGAGAGGAAAATGATCTTTCGGGCAGGCCCGGTTGATGTGCTTGAAATCAATGCACATTCGGAGCGACTTGTCCTTCTTAGGAACCATGACGACATTAGCGAGCCACTCGGAGTGGTATATCTCTCGGATAAATCCTGCCGCCAACAGTCGAGCCACTTCCTCACCAATGGCTTTTCTCTTCTGGACGGCGGACTGCCGAAGATGCTCTTTGACTAGTTTTGCAGATGAGTCGACTCTTAGGCGATGCTCAGCCAGTCCCCTGGGAACACCTGGCATGTCAGCGGGCTTCCATGCAAAAATGTCCCAGTTCTCACGGAGGAACTGGATGAGCGCTTCTTCCTATTTTGGGTCGAGTGTTGTGGAGATGCGGGTCGGAGCTGCATCGGGGTCGGTCGGGTGAATGTGAACAGGCTTCGTCTCACCGGACGACTGAAATGCAGACTCTGTGGCGGGTTTCTTGGATCGCAGCAAGTCACTCGGATCTGCATTTTGCTTGTATTCTTCGAACTCGACCGCTGTCACCTGGGAATCGGCAATCTTTGAGCCCTTCTGAAAGCACTCTTCTGCCTTTTTCCAATCACCGGTGATAGTGATCACTCCTTTGGGGCCGGGCATCTTCAATTTGAGGTACACATAACATGGTCGATCCATGAACCATGCGTAAGCTGGTCTCCCCAAAATGGCATGATATGCACTCTGAAAATCCACGACCTCAAACGTCAACTTTTCTTTGCGAAAATGTTTCGAATCACCAAACGCCACGTCCAAAGCTATTTGGCCGAGTGACTCGGCTTTCTTCCCTGGTATAACTCCATGAAAGCTCATGTTACTAGTGCTTAGTCGGGACATCGGAATGCCCATTCCTTTCAGTGTGTCTGCATACAACAAATTCAGCCCGCTTCCATCGTCCATCAGCACTTTTGTCAGTCGAGTGCCTTCGACAACTGGATCGACCACCAAAGCTTGCCTCCCAGGGGTGGCAATATGAGTCGGATGATCGGATTGGTCGAATGTGATGGGTATTTGGGACCATTTCAGATAATTCGCTTTTGCTGGGGCAACCATGTCCACCTCTCGGTTAATGACTTTCAGTTGACTCCTGCTTTCCACATCTGCAAAGATCATCAGAGTGGAGTTGATATGCAGATATCCTTCCTCACTGTCCTCCTTGTCTTCGGCCTTGTCCGACTCCTTCTCCTTGTCCTTAGACTGTTTTCCCTAAAACTGCTGGATCAGGAGTCGACATTGGCGAGTGGTGTGCTTCGGGTAGATGATATTCCCCTCTTCGTCTTTCTTCGTGTGAATGTGACATGGCATATCCATTACGTCGTTCCCTTCTTTATCCTTTACCTTCTTGGGGTTCCAGGACCCTTTTGGTTTCCCCTTAAACTTTCCCTGAGTCACGGCCAGAGCCTCTCCAGGAGCTACCGGTTCAGCCTTCCGCTTCTGTTTCCGACTGGTGTTTCCTTTTTCCGACTGACTCGGCTTGTGTTTGCCGCTTCGGAGTCGGTCTTCTTCTTCGCCGTTGGCGTACTTGGTAGCAATCTCCATCATCCGACTCAAGGTCATGTCACCGGTTCGACCAAACTTCAAACTCAGTTCTCTGTTCTTGACGCCATCTTTGAAGGCGCAGACTGCCTGATGATCAGACACATTCTCCACAGTGTGGTGCAAAGTGATCCACCTCTGAATATACTCTCTGAGAGTCTCATTAACCTTCTGCACACAGACTTACAACTCTGTCAATCCAGCTGGTCGCTTGCAAGTTCCTTCAAACGTTCTGATGAACACTCGGGACAGATCTTCCCAAGTGTAAATGCTGCTAGGAGGTAATTGAGTCAACCATGCCCTGGCAGAACCTTCCAGCATGAGGGGCAAATGCTTCATGGCCACCTCATCGTTCCCACCACCAATCTGAACTGCCACTCGGTAATCTTCAAGCCAAGTTTCAGGCTTAGACTCACCAGTGAACTTGCTGACTCCTGTTGCCAACCTGAAATTGGGAGGGATAACTGCGGCTCTGATAGCTCTGCTGAAACATTCAGGACCAGAAACATGCACTCGATTGCTTGTGGGTGCATCTCTGTCGAGTCCGCCTCGATGGGCTCTGTTCCGGTCGACCAAACCTTGCACGATAATGGATCGCGCGTCGAAGCCTGGTTCTCTGGGGTCGACTGGAACCCTTCGCCCTGTACTGAACTGACGCCTGTCATCTTGCTGCCGAGGAGCGTAAGACCCACCCCTCGGAGGGGAATGGGGCACTCGACGCCTATCATCTCGGTCGAGTCGGTCACCATATTGGCCTTGCCGATTCTCGTGCCCCTCACGACGCAGAGGTGATCTGGGACTGTGAGCCGACTGAACCGTATTCGCAGTGACGGATCGACTGTGAATTCTGTTGCGCGACTGAGACACGGCTGAATTCTGATCTCCTGCTGCCCGGAGCAGATCCCTGATCTGCATCAAACCTCTGCCAGCTTCCGACTGAGAAGGCTGGATGGACTCTGCTATACGGGTCGCAGCTGCTAAATTCTGGATTGGGGTTCGATATACCTGAGTCGGCGGGAAGAGTTGACGTCGACTGTTGTCGGGAACTCGTTGCCGCGCGCGCTCGTCGAGTGCTCGCTGAAGATTCTCCAGTCGAGTGCGTTCGGCCAAATTGGCCAGACGTGCCTCCTCCAAGGCACGAGCCTCGGGGGTTTCTCCTGCGATGGGAGTACGCAGAGCATCCACGTTCCTGCGGCAAAGTTCCTCTCTTTGCAGAGAGTCGAGTGGCTCGGGCCGGTACTCTTCGTGGCCTCGTGCGGGGTCGCCTCCGTCACCTGCTCCACCATCACGGGCGAAGCCAGGGGGACTGCGGGGCCCGTCGACCATCAAGATTTCCGCCGCTGGGTCACTGCTACCGCACTCGGATGCCGTCTCTACGGAGCCAGTCGACAGATCGAACAAGCCGTAGAGAGATTCGTCGGGCTCGATTGCCGCAACTTGGATGGTGGCCGATTGGCGAGCCACCGCGTGCCTCACCCATCGTTGAAGCCTCGACCGGCCCGAGCGCTTGCGCTGGCGGGAGACCGGGAGGGAGGATGATGTAGGAGTCGACCGATACGGGGTCGACGGTTACCGCAGCAGAACGCCGCGGACACATGCACGAAAATGCGTCGCACCGCGGACGGGGAGCGCATCAACGTCGAGTGGAGCCTCCTGGAGCCACGCGGAGTCGTCGGCGATGAAGGTGAGAGTGCCGAGACAGATCTCTCGACCCTCGACCAAAACTCCAGCAGCCACCATGATGAAAGTACTCGGAAGAATCGCAACTTCTCCACAAAATCGCTAAAACACCGGCCCCACGGTGGGCGCCAACTGTCGTGGTTCTAAGCCTGACAGTAGAGTGGGGGGTAGGTATGGAGAGTCAAGGTCCTAGCTATGGAGAGGTTGTAAACACAAGGGATGTACGAGTTCAGGCCCTTCTCGGAAGAAGTAATAGCCCTACGTCTCGGAGCCCGGAGGCGGTCGAGTGGATTATGAGTATATGAGTTACAAGGTGCCGAACCCTCTACCTGTGGAGGGGGGCGGCTTATATAGAGTGCACCGGGACCCCAGTCAGCCCACGTAGGAGAGGGTTTAAGGTGAGTTAAGTCCGGGGCGTTACTGATAACGCCCCACATAAAGTGTCTTTACTACCATAAAGTCTACTTAATTACAGGCCGTTGCAGTGCAGAGTGCCTCTTGACCTTCTGGTGGCCGAGTGAGTCTTCATGGTCGAGTCCTTCAAGTCAGTCGAGTGAGTCCCTCATTGGTCGACTGGAAGGCGACCTCTTCTAAGGGTGTCCTTGGGTAAGGTACTTAGATCAGGTCCATGACCCTACCCTAGGTACATGACCCCATCAGATACCCATGTTGGCTCCCACATGCTCCTCGATGATCTCATCGGATGAACCATGATGTCGAGGATTTAAGCAACCCCGTATACAATTCCCTTTGTCAATCGGTATGTTACTTGCCCGAGATTCGATCGTCGGTATCCCAATACCTCGTTCAATCTCATTACTGGCAAGTCACTTTACTCGTACCGTAATGCATGATCCCGTGACCAGACACTTGGTCACTTTGAGCTCATTATGATGATGCATTACCGAGTGGGCCCAGAGATACCTCTCCGTCATACGGAGTGACAAATCCCAGTCTCGATCCGTGTCAACCCAACAGACACTTTCGGAGATACCTATAGTGCACCTTTATAGTCACCCAGTTACGTTGTGACGTTTGGTACACCCAAAGCACTCCTACGGTATCCGGGAGTTACACGTTTGGTACACCCAAAGCACTCCTACGGTATCCGGGAGTTACACGATCTCATTGGAAAAGCTCTAGCAAAATGAACTACACGATCTTGTGCTATGCTTAGGATTGGGTCTTGTCCATCACATCATTCTCCTAATGATGTGATCCCGTTATCAACGACATCCAATGTCCATAGTCAGGAAACCATGACTATCTGTTGATCAACGAGCTAGTCAACTAGAGGCTTACTAGGGACATGTTGTGGTCTATGTATTCACACGTGTATTATGATTTCCGGATAATACAATTATAGCATGAATAAAAGACAATTATCACGAACAAGGATATATAATAATAATCCTTTTATTATTGCCTCTAGGGCATATTTCCAACAGAGTCGGTGCAGCATTGGGATCGGTCGGGTGAATATGAATCGGTTTCATTTCACCAGTCGACTGAAATGTAGAGTCTGTAGAAGGCTTCTTGGCTCGGAGCAAATCACTCAGATCTGCATTCTTCTGATACTCTTGGAATTCAACTGCTGCCATCTGTGCATCGGCGATTTTGGAACCTTTCTGGAAACATTCCTCTGCCTTCTACCGGTTGCCAGTAACTGTGATCACACCTTTGGGGCCAGGCATCTTCAGCTTGAGATACACATAACATGGTCGAGCCATAAAACGTGCGTAGGCTGGCCTACCTAGAATGGCATGATAGGCACTCTGGAAATCCACGACTTCAAATGTTAACTTCTCCTTACGGTAATGCTTGGAATCACCGAAAACCACATTGAGGGCGATCTGGCCGAGTGATTTGACTTTCTTTCCAGGGATAACACCATGAAAACTCATGTTGCTCTCGCTAAGTTTGGACATCGGAATGCCCATCCCCTTCAAGGTTTCAGCGTAAAGGATGTTCAAACCACTGCCACCGTCCATCAGTACTTTGGTTAGTCTAGTGCCCCCAA
Organism: Triticum dicoccoides; assembly: GCF_002162155.2. Taxonomy (NCBI): domain Eukaryota; kingdom Viridiplantae; phylum Streptophyta; class Magnoliopsida; order Poales; family Poaceae; genus Triticum; species Triticum dicoccoides. The sequence continues at coordinate 405,729,695 of NC_041387.1, forward strand.
CCACGGGGTCGACCACCAGTGCTTGCCTCCCAGGGGTGGCTACACGAGCAGGATGGTCAGACTGGTCGAACGTGATGGCTGTCTGAGACCATCTCAGGTATGTGGTCGTCGCCACCGGAGCGGCCATATTCACTTCTCTGTTGATGGCCTTCACTCGACTCTTGCTCTCAACATCAGCAAAAATCGTCAGAGTTGAATTGACTTTGGGGTAACCATCATCTTCTCCCCCCCCCTTGTCACTATCCGACTCCTTTCCTTTCTCACTTGGTTGATCTCCTCGGAACTGCTGGATCAGAAGCCGACACTGTCGAGTGGTGTGTTTAGGGTAAATCAAATTCCCCTCTTCGTCTTTCTTCGTGTGGATGTGACACGGTAAATCCAACACATCATTTCCTGCCTAATCTTTCACTTTCTTTGGAGGCCAGGGCCCCTTAGGTTTTCCCTTAAACTTCCCTTGAGCCACCGCTGCGATCTCACCAGGTGCCGCGGGCTCAGCCTTACGCTTCTGTTTCCGACTGGAATTACCTCCACCGATCTCCTAGCTGACTGGCTTACTTTTTCCGCTACAGAGTCGATCCTCTTCTTCCCCGTTAGCGTATCGGGTGGCTATTTCCATCACCAGTCCGACCAAACTTCAGGACCAACTCTCGGTATTTGACGCCCCCTTAAAGGCGCACACTGCTTGATGCTCTGACACATTTTCAACGGTGTGATGCAAAGTGGTCTACCTCTGAATAAAATCTCTCAAGGTCTCACTCGGCTTCTGCACGCAATGCTGCAACTTGGTCAATCCTGCTGGTCGTTTGCACGTGCCCTTGAAGGTTCTGACGAATACCCGAGCCAACTCTTCCCAACTGTATATACTGTTCGGAGCTAACTGAGTCAACCACGCCCGGGCTGACCCTTCCAACATCAGAGGAAGATGCTTCATTGCTACTTCATCATTTCCACCGCCAATCTGCACAGCCACTCGGTAATCCTCAAGCCAAGTTCCAGGCTTAGACTCTCTACTGAACTTACTGACTCCGGTCGCCAACCTGAAGTTGGGAGGAATCACCGCCACCCTGATGGCCCTGCTGAAACACTATGGACCGGATACATGCACTCTGCTGCCACTCAGACGATCTCTGCCAAGGTCCTCTCTGTGCGCTCTGTTTCGGTCGACCAGGCCTTGAACGAGGATGGATCTCGCGTCGAAGCCTGGCTCTCTTGGGTCGACTGAGGCTCCGCGCTTGCCACCGTGACGGCGTCTATCATCGTTTCGGCGAGGCCCATACGACGCACTCCTCGGAGGAGGCGTGGGCTCCTAGCGATGATGGTCACGGTCGAGTGGATGACCATACTGCCCACGGCCGTCATGCCGCGGGGGTGATCTTGGGCTGTGGGCCGACTGGACCGTGTTCGCTACAACGGATTTGCTGTGAATCCTATTCCGCGACTGAGATACTGCTGTGTTTTGCTCCCCCGCTGCTCGGAGCAAGGCTCGGATCTGCATCAGCCCTCTGCCAGCCTCCGACCGGGAAGGCTGAATCGACTCTGCTATTTGGGCAGCAGCTGCGAGGTTCTGAATTGGAGTACGGTATACCTTAGGTGGAGGCGGAAAAAGTTGTCGTCGACTGGACTTGTGGATCCGCTCCTGAGCGCGCTCGTCGAGAGCATGCTGAAGGTTATACAGTCGAGTGCGCTCAGCCAAATTGGCTAGGCGCACCTCCTCCAAGGCCCGAGCCTCAGGGGTTTCTCCAACAATGGGCGTGTGGAGTGCATCCATGTTGCGGCGACGGAGTTCTTCTCTCTGCTGCGAAGAGAGGGGTTCGGGTCGGTATTCCTCGTGGACACGCGACGGATCGCCGTCTCTGTCTTCGCCGTCCTCACGGCGAAAACCAAGCGGACTGTGGGGCCCGTTGACCATCAAGACTTCTGCCGCAGGGTCGCTGTTATCGCACTCGGATGCGGTCTCCGTGGAGCCAATCGACAGATCGAACATGCCGTGGAGGGTTTCGTCGGGCTCGATTGCCGCGACTTGATGGGTGGCCGAACGCCGAGCCACCATGTGCTTCACCCACCGCTGGAGCCGCGATCGACCGGATCGCTTGCGGCGGTGAACAGCGGGAGTGAAAACACAGTCGGAGCCGACTGATACTGAGTCGACGGCTGCCGGAGAAGGACACCGCGGACGCACGTGCGGAAGCGCGTCGCCCCTCAGACGGGGAGTGCCTCAACGTCCAGGGGGCTTCTTGAAGCCACGCGGAGTCGTCGGCGACGAAAACGAGCGCGCCGAGACGGATCTCGCGGCCCTCAGCCAGTCCGCCGCCGGAAACCATGATGATGATGATCGGTAAAACTTGCAACTTCACCAACAAGTCGCCAAGACACCTGCCCCATGGTGGGTGCCAACTGTCGTGGTCCTAAGACTGACAGTAGAGAGGGGGGTAGGTATGGAGAGGCAAGATCTCAGCTATGGTGAAGGTGTACACACGGGATTTACGAGTTCAGGCCCTTCACAGTGGAAGTAACAGCCCTACGTCTCGGTGCCCGGAGGCGGTCGATTGGATTATGTGTGTGATATTATAGGGGGTGCGAACCCTTGTCCCAGAGGAGGGGGTGGCTTATATAGAATGAGTCAGGACCCCCGCCCGCCTCCATTACAAGGGGCTTAATGTACATAAAGTAAGGGGCGTTACTGGTAACGCCAGCCTTAAGTGCTGTTAATGCTTATAAAGACTAAGGGGCGAACGTCCGACCGTTGCGGGCCCTTCTGACTCCTGGTCTTCGATAGGTCGAGTGACTCTCCATATGGTCGAGTGACGGTAGGGAGGAGGACCTCCGAGTGATGTGGCCGTCGAGTGGATTGCACTCGACGTGCTCGATTGGCGCTCTCCTGTTGTCTCTTGGTCCTTTTATCTTCCATGGTAGTGACCTTGGGTAGGACGTATAGGTCAGGCCTATGACCCTACCCCAGGTCTGTATCCTCATCACATGTGTCTACAAGTTGGATACTCCTGATCTACGCTTCTCTTCGTCGGCAGGGGTTGATGTTCTGGTGCGCTGGTCCTATGGAGCCTTAGCACGACGACTTTTCGACTGTTTACTAAAACAAGATTTGTCCGACTCTGATGAGGGAGGGGCGATGACGGCGGCGCGCCTTCGGCGGGAATGTATCCGGTGCACCGCACTTATCGTGCTACCGGTGCACCGGATGTCATAGAATATTTTAAAAAATATGAAAAAATTCTAGCATGTTAACACAACATCAATGTATGATGTCACAAAATTTCGTATAAAAATTTAAAATATTTTTTGACATAGAAAAATGATAAGTTTGACATCAACATGATAATGGGCGAAATCTAAAGCCCAAGTTATGTTATGTACTACTCAGTGTTAAATTTGTCATTTTTGTTTTTCGAGTTATGTTACGAATTTTGACTTGAAATCTTGTGAGAACCTACATTAATGTTGTGCGGGTGTGCTAATTTTTTTTCCAGATTTTTTAAAACATTTTTAAAACTACAATGTGAGTTTGGTGCACCGATAGCACACAAGCTCCGGTGCACCAGATATTTTTCCCGCATTTGGCTTGCTTCCGTGCTTGTAGTCGTCGCTAAGTGGTCTATGGACCAGGATGTATTTTTTACTTCTCGTGTTGTTTGTACCATCTTGACTGTTGATGAATAGATTGAAAGTTTTTTTTAAATAAAATTGCAGGTTAGCATTGAAGATGCACTTAATCCCCTTTGGTTCATCGCACCTGGACACCTTCCTTCGGATGCATAGAACCTAGACAGAGATGTCTGTATGCTCCATTTCAGGATCCAGAACCAATAATGGCAATGGTAACCGTCAACATATACACACACATGAGCGGGCAGTGTACTCTCATTGTTGGTTAATTCATCCCCCATGAAGCTTCTATCAGTCAGAATAGCGTCCGCATGAGCAGCGTAATCCCAAGGCAATAAGGTTTGCATAGATCTCAGCAGATTAATTGGAACCATGCACAACCTTTTCTCCCGTTCTTTTATTTGTTTGTTTTTATCTTTCTTCGTTGGGGTGGCTGTAGGAGCTAGTAGAAGTGATATAATCGGTAAATCTTTGTTATAAAGTACAGTAAATCAGTGTATGAGCTTATTATTAATAGCGCGCAAAAAGGGGAACCGCATTCTGTGATTGCTAATTAAGTGTATTCACTTTGTTTATGGAGGATTTGCATTAGCTGCACTATACTTATGTGGTGTTTGATTTGGAGTTTGGCCAAACTTCAAAAGCCAAAGTTAAGCCTTAAAAAAACTACGTATATATACCTGGTCCAAAACAATGTCGTGGCTTTCTTGCGAGTATTTCATAATTCGCCGAAGATTGCAAGGACTGCTTATACATACAAGCAAGGAAAAGCAAGCATATTTACATTCATGTAGGGTCTTGTTATCGTACCCTTGGAAGTCGTGCCACCTTATTTGGGCCGCGTTTGCAACTTTCGGCTTGAGCAGTGTCTTCTTTCCTGATAGGCGTGTCTTGGATCTTGTTGGCACGGTGACACCGATGTGGAACTTTTCGATTCGCTAGTGAACTAATAAATTTCGACAAACCCTGTATTGCTCTTCTCGTTGGCAAGTCATCCATGACATGTCTTCTATTGGATATGATGACACATTGGCTTTTTCTGTCTTGGTAGTCTGTCAAGAGCTAGTGGTATGGCAATGCCTAATCGGCAAGTGAGGGCATCATCACCTCGACGACAATGCCCTAGGTCTTCATTGGCTAGACCTTGCAATGGCGACTTATTGAAGGTAACAATTGTATGAGTTGTGCAGAATCTGCTATCTCGGGTGCAGGTCAATGGTGTCGGCTTCGGTGGTTGGATAAGAAACAATGGCACATATGACCATTATCACTACAGGTGATGTATGCTAACGCTCGTTGCAACTTACGACCTGATCACAATTGAGTGTTTCTATTATCCTTAAAAAAAGGTTGGTGATGTGAATCCTTAGTGTCCCGAGTCCTGGCAAGGTTGTCCTGTTGTTGCAGAGGCCAAGAATATTTTTTTATCATCTTGACCGTGATGCGTTAATAAAGTTCTTGTTGTTTAATTTCTTTACAAAAATAGCTTGGCATCAAATGTCTTCCCAGATTTTGCATGGGCCTAATTAGTTGTCTGTGCTTGTTGTCATCATAATGGTAAAAGCACCCGGATAGTTATCGCCATTTTGTGAAGCAAAACATGTATGTGAGAGAACTCAAATTTCATTATGTCTATTAGAAATTGATTGTACATCGACTTGTGAACCCAAGCGAGCTACTTCAGTAATTAGGGTATGTGTTGATGTTTTTCGCCCTCTGCAAGGAAATATGCACTCCCACTCCTCATGCACCACATAGTTGAATTGGTTATACCTACTTACCATTTTTAGTATACTTACATTGATAATTACTCCGTACCCCAATGCGAGTTCCATGAGAAATTACATTTGAGACCACATATTGTATACTCTTAACACGTAAATTGCATTTTTGTACATAAAACTATATACTACATAAACTAAGGGCTTCCACGATTTTTCTCGTGAAACTTTTATTGAGCTATATTAGAATAATTATGAAGGTATATTGAGAATCATAAAGAAGTATAATTAATACTCCCTTTGTAAAGAAATATAAGAGCATAAATTTGAATGTGGGAGTACATAAATTAAGAAGTTTTGCTCTTCAAGCCTGGTCAGGGAAGAAGACACTGCTAATATAAGCTAGTCCGTCACACCGCTCAAGCAGAAAGTTGCAAACGCGGTCCGAATAAGGTGGCACGACTTCCATGCAGACGATATAAATGTATATATGCTTGCTTGTATGTATAAGTAGTCCTTGCATTCTTCGAAGAATTATGAAAAAAAGGTAATATATTAATCGCAAGAAAGCCACGGCCATGTTTTGAACAAGGTACATATGCATAGAGTGTTTTGTTAGGCTTAACTTTGGCTTTTGAAATTTGGCCAAACACCACGTAACTTAGCAAATCCTCCATGAAGAAAATGAATACAATTAACTTATACTCCCTCCGTAAAGAAAAAATAAGAGCATTAAGATCACTAGGAGTATATGTATATATGTATGTGCAACCCCTAAATCATGTTCCCAAAATGCACTAAAATGCTACTCCCTCCGTCTCTAAATATTTGTCATTTTAGAGATTTCAAATGGTCTACCACATACGGATGTATATAGGCATATTTTAGAGTGTAGATTCACTTATTTTGCTCTGTATGTAATCAGTTGTTGAAATTTCTAGAAAGACAAATATTTAGGAACGGAGGGAGTATTTGTAAGTCATCATCAGACCTAAGCATCTAGATTCATGTACATACAAGTACAAGTATAAAGGAAATGAGATGACCTTTATCAATGACTATCAATATCGACTAAAAGTAAGTATTTACAACTAGTATAAGCTATAAAGTCCCTCAGTGGATCGACCTCCTCCCGAAAAAAGTTCCTGCTCCTCTCGAAAAAAGTGGATCGACCTCCTCTGCCGCTCCCGCGGGCGACAGGGGAGGCCTCCCGCCGCCGCCGGTTCCCGTCCCCCCTCTTCCTCCAGTCCCCTCGCCGCCGCCCAGGCGCGCCGGCCGGCGAAGCCTGCCTGGCATGGGCGGCGGCGGGATGCCTCTCCCCTTTGTCGTTTGGCTGGCACGAGACGGCCAGATCGATGGAAGGTGCTAGGCTAGTGTGGGGCACGGCGGCGTGGCAGCGGGCGCTCCTGGCGGTGGCGTGCGCTCGGCGCGACGACGCTATGGTGGCGTTCTCGCGACGCGGTATGCGGCTGCGCCGCCATTGATGGGGCTCGTTGGTCTCGCTCTGGCGGCCAGCGAGGGCTGGATCCCGGGGCGGCGGCCCCGGACGGCGGAGGTTGTGTCGGTGGCTGTGGTCTCGTGACGGGGGATGCAGCGGCCGCGGTGGTGGACGATCCGTGCACAAGACGCTTGATGGAGGCCACTGGAACAGATCTGGGTGAAGACCTGCTCGCGGCTGCTGCCGAGGCTGGCGAGGGCGGCACTTTTCGGTGTCGTTCCCTTGTTGAAGGCATCGTTGTTGAGAAGTTCCAGGCCACTATCTGCTACCTCCGGGGGAAACCCTAAATCAGTAGATCGGACGAAGGCGGTATTATTGTGTCGTTTTCCTCTTGTGGCGTCATTCTTGGAGGTGTACATGGGCTCGAGGGACCAGTGGACGGAATAATTGGTGGAGCGGTGCTTCATCTTGCACATTAATGGTGGCGTTTCTCGGCGGCGTGGCGCGGTGGAGACTCGGCGCCCGATGTGTGGCGAGGGACTCGCGCAGGAGGGTGTCGTTATCAGGCACCGTGGTGGCGTCGATGGCAGAGAGGCCAAGCAAGGTGGTGCAGCAGTACACACTGAAGATGGATTGGTGGCAGGTGGCTGCGGCGGCCTCATACCCGGCAGGCGTCCTGGTTGAGGAGTGCGCCGGACTGGTAGGTGCCCCATACCCGGCAGGCGTCCGGGTTGGGACCTCAGGTCTTAGATGTTTAGGTTTGGCTGCGATGTCTGTTTGATATTAGGCCCAAACTATCAGCGCCCCTTCATCAATTGGATAGGAGTAGCGACAGTTGTTGCATAGACGGTGGCTTTAGTCTTACTGTTATATCACTTTGTAAGGTCTTATGAGAATAATTAATAAAGTGGCCGTATACATCGACCAGATGCAGAGGCCGGGGGTCCTCCTCCTTTTCTAACAAAAAATAAAGTCCCTCCTAGATAGTTGGAACGTTCTGTTTGCTTCTTAAGCTAATGAGCTAACAATGGTGGCGTTCTGTCGACACCTGCTGACATTTCTTGACCACTCCACCGCGATATACACTTCGATCACATGCACAGCGTTACACTGCTTAGAACGAAATCACAGATCATTACCACTGGCATGCATCCTCCCACCTCTCACCAACTGCAGATGCCAACGGCGCCGACGCCCCGCCTCAGACCGAAGCGGGCCACGACGCCCCTCGATGCGGCCGCGAGAGCCCGCCTCGCTGCTCTCCCCATAAGCGACGACAGCAGCGGCAGCGAGCACGAGGCGGCCGCACTCTCCAGCCTCGTCAACGATTACCTCCTCGAGACGGACGCGACAGTCCCGTCGGCCACCCTCGCGGTGGAAGGCTCCTCTGATCTGGATGACGAGCCTAACGGCGACACCAGCTCAACGGCGGCGGCCGACATGCTTGCGGAGATCAAGGACAATCTTGACCCGACCGGTAGCAGTGCTGACGAGCTACGCCGCCGGCTCGTCTTTGCCGTGGCGGATGCCATGCGCGGGTTGGATGATCTGCGGCCGAACCAGTCGGCTTTCCGGTGCTCCGTGATGTCCCGCCTGCGCGAGCGTGGCCACGACGCCGGCCTGTGCAAGGTGCGTTGGGACAAGTTGAGTGGCGTGACCGCCGGGAGCTACGAATACATCGACATCATCGCTGGCGGGGGCGAGACAAGGTACATCGTAGATGTCGGCTTCTTGATGGAGTTTGAGGTCGCACGGTCGACCGAGGAGTACGAGGCAATTCGGACGGCACTACCGGAAGTGCTGATCGCGCGCCCGGAGCACCTCAGGCAGGTTGTGAAGCTTGCAGCATCCGCAGCACGGCGCTCAATCAAGAGCAGCGCCCTCAGTGTGCCGCCCTGGAGGAAGAGACGGTTCATGATGACCAAATGGTTAGGGCCCTACAAGCGGACGGTTAACTCTATTCCGGCATCAGCGGGTACGGCATTAGGCAGCAGTGGCGTGGTGGCCGTCTGCCGGACCATAGTTGGCTTCGCCCCTCAGACTACCGTGGGGACGTCGTCAGGCTTTTGGGGGTGAGGTGTGGTTGGAATTTGAAAGATGCTATGTAAAGTTTGCAGATTGCATGGTAGATCGCTAGGGGTTTGATTTAGAGAAATAGAAATGCACATATTTATTGGAGTATTAAATTGTTTTTTTAAGAAACGAGTATTAATTTGTTAGGTCACTAGATACTTGTTGATACTTTGCTTTCCTTAGCATTGTAATATTTATATAGTTCTTATATATCTCTACTATCTAAAAAGAAACTAAGTTCCTTTTCCTGCAGACGAACCGCGTGCTGCCCACCTTCGTCCATCCCCTATCTTTTTTCCCGATTGGCAAGTGACGATTCGATTCAATCACCATAATTACATGACTCAATGGGCATCACACCTTCCCTTTAAAAAATCACAATCATCATAGTAATTATATGCCCCAGGCGTCACACCTCCCCTTAAAAAATTGCAACCACCATAATTACAATGCCCCAATGGGCGTCCACTACTAGGGAAAACGCTATACACAGAGGTATAGCAGTAGCGTTGGTCAAAATTCGGCGCTAGCGCTACTTAGTAGTAGTGCTTGTTGCAAAACCACGCTACAATCATTATTTTAGCAGTAGCGCGTCTCCACAGAAAAGCGCTACTACTAAAATTCTCTCACTGGTGCCGGTAGGCTAGGAATAGTAGCAGCGCTTCTCGCAGAAGCACGCTACTGCTAAAAACATTGTAGCAGCGCGTTTCTTCTTTACAGCGCTACTGCTATGGAAAAGAAAATAAATAGAAAAACAAGTAGAAAAGTAAATGAAAATGAAAGAAATAAAAAAAGGAGAAATGAAAAAAAGAAAACGTAAAGAAAACAAAAGAAAGAGAGAAAGAAAATGGAAAGGGTTAGCTGCAGCGCGTTTCTCTAGAACACGCTATAGCTATCTTAGCTATAGCGCGTTTCGTAAAAACACGCTGCTGCTAGTTTGACTCAAATCCCGGCGGCCCTGGCGCAAAATTTCGCTAAGTCCTTTTCCCCCCCTCTCTACTCCCCCCTGTCCCCCAACTGCTCCATCGCCGCCGTTGCCCTGCCGCGCGCCTTCGACCACACCGCCACCGCCGGAGGCCGCCTTCGACCACACCGCCGCCGCCCGCCGCCTTCGACCACACCGCCGCCGCCTGAGGCCGCCCCCTCGACCTCACAGCCGCCGCCCGAGGCCTTCGTCGTCGACCTCACTGTCGCCTCCCTCGAGCTCGCCGCCGCCGCCCTCGACCTCACCGCCGCTGCCCGAGCCAGAGCCTGCCCTCGCCGCCGACCGTAAGGCTATGCCTCTCCTGTCCCTACCCCCCTATTTCTCTCTGCTAGGGCAATTATATATATATGTGTTGATACTGTGTTGATGTTCATATGAACCCTAGGTGTTCATATGAACCCTAGATTTTTTTAGGGCAGTAGGCTTTTTATAGCATTTAGGAAAAATGATTTGCAATTTTTTTAGGAAATTAGCTAGGGCAATTTTTATGAAAATTCCTAAACAGTAATTCCATTTAGCTTTAAACTAATAGAGGGTATATAAATAATAGTAGCATTTAGATTTAAATTAACAGAGGGTATAAACAAAAAACACTTAGCTATAAAAAAATATTTTGACTACAGACCTGAATTTGTTCCACATTTCATTCAAATGAAATTTGAATTATTTGGACTGTGGACCTGAATATTTTTGAAGAAATTGGGTGTAGGTACTAAGGTCTTGCTGTGGAAATTCTGGTGAGGTCAAAAGGTTAGAGAAAATGTAGTTCCTAGACTTTTAGCTTTAGACAAAAAACAAAAGTATTTAGCTATAAATAAAAAACAATAACTATGGCATTTAGCTATAAACAAAAAACAGAATTGTTTTTCTTTTCAAAAACTTGGTCAAACAGAACAGTAGCTATATGTCCTTGACGTTCATTTGCATATTCCATTATTGTTGATTATATCTTTTCATTGAAGTGGCCATGTTATATAGTGTTTGCTCATGTTATATCTTTTCATTGAAGTTGTTCGATTGTGCCCAATTGGCTTTGTTGTTTCCAGGGAATGATGCTGAGTGGCCTATGTTTTGCCGGAATGTTGATTCATTTCTGTTCCGGCAAATTTCAGGTTCTCGATTTGTCCACTTTTTAGCAAAGGTCATGCCGAAATTTTCCGTGAATTTCGGCATGACTTGTGCTACAAATTAGGACATATCGAGTGCCCGGGATTTGCCGCACTAGGAAGGAGTCAACATTCCTGCAAAACAATAATCCTTTTTTATGTCATTATTCATTTTATTAGGTCTAGAATTAATTGACTAGATTTAATCATAGGAAACATGGCTAGCAACAATGAAGGACAGGGTTCTGGTGATTGCGACGATGTCTACCTGGCGGCAGACGAATATTTTGGCCTTACCGACGATCAACCGATGTTGTTGCTGGGCCCACCGGTGGCATCGGGGACTGAGACCGACACGCAGACCGGTGCTGAGACTGAGACCGGCGCTGAGATTCAGACCGACATCGAGACCGGTGCTGAGATCGGTGCTGCCTCGGGGAGCGGAGCCGGTGTAGAACCAAAAGCAAAGAGGCAACGACTTCCTAACAAACTCAGGACTACTAGGCTGGTGGTCACGGAGGTGGACGACGGCATTTTTGAGCCAAAGGCGCCCGAGGAAGCTCGCTCGTGCTACGGCAATCAAATAGGCTGCATCGTACGGACAACCGCCACCATCAACGATGAGAAACTACAGAAGATAGAAAATATGAGGAGCTCCCTCCTAAAGAAGTTTCACCAGATATTCTTGTTCCCTGGCCGGAATGAGAAGGATTATGAAGATCCAGACGAGGACCCGACAATGAAGAAGATAAACAAACACGCCATGACCAAGTTCAGCGACGCGTTGGCCTCCTGGAAAACTCGAGTGAAAGCAAGGATCATTGACAAGAAGGAACCCTACTCCGAGATTGTAAAGGATAATCCGACAATCACGAAAGACCAGTTTCAAATATTCAAGGAGGCTTGCAAGGCCGAAGCTGCCAAAAACAAGTCTAAGTACATGAAGGGGTTTCAACAGAGGAACCTCGGAAGCCGTGGTTACGGCGGAAAGAGGTCCAAATGGGCCAAGGAGGACGCGGAAGCCGCGAGTCTGGGCATCCCAGACCCCTTGGCGGATTTCACCGTCCCGCAGGAGCGTGACGTCCTGAGGGCCCGGCACCGTTGGGACCCAGTGAAGAAGGTTTACGAGACAACACCGGCCATTACGGAGTTCATGAGACTGCTGGTAATTTTAGTTTCTGATCAATTCGACTGCACACGTTAGTCATATTTGTAAACGATCCTTGTGCCTTTTGCAGAGAGAGCAGCACCGGATTGCGGCCGAAAGCGACTCGCCGTCTGAGGCATTGGCGAGGCCCAAGTGGGACACTCCATTCAACCGGGCGTTGAACATATTGAAACGACAACCGGTGGATACTCGACCGTCGTATGGGCGCGTGCACGGTGTCGGAGACGACGCCACATGGAAGAAGTACTACCGTGAGACCACGGAGGAGAGAAAGGAAAGACGGAGGTTAACTGAAGAAAACATCGACAAGAAGGTTGAGATTGCGGTTGAGAAGAAATCATCTCAGACAGTTGCAACAGCGGTAGCTGCCGCAAAACAGGCGGTTACAGATTTGTCTACTTCCTTGGTGACGGGCGTTATCACTTGGACAAGGAAAAATCCAGAAAAAAATGCAGAGGACTTTCCCCTTGCTGACTTCTTGGGAGCATCTGCTCCCGCACCGGCTCCCGCACCGGCTATCGCACCTGCTCCCGCACCAGACGTGCTCGACGGTGCTTCGTCTTTGGCTGAGCTCGACGCCCTCACGGTATCTGTCACACCGGCCCCCTTCAATATAAATGTATAATCTCCCATTTTCGTTGCCTTTCGGATGTCTCACGTCGCAGACTTTTCTTTGCAGGACGATGAAACCCCGTGCACCATATTGTACACCATCGGCGACCAGAAGGTGGCCGTGGGGAAGGCGACGATAATGAAGCCGAAGGAACCATTGTTCCACAGCCGGCCGATCCCCGGAACGTCTTCAAGGTTTCCATGGCCAGTGTCGAACCGGGCCACGAGAATTTGCCTCCTCCAACACTACTAGTGGATGACGAGGAGACACCGCGGCGGCTTGGTGATTGTTGCAATGGGTGGGTATTGTTGTGGCCAAAGAGTCTGCTTCGTCTGGAGGCGGCCGGGAGCACACCCACGAGCACGCAGCCTTAGCAAGGTATGAACATCAACACCCCACCTACCCAATTAGCGTCGGGTGTCGGGTTGGGTGATAGCGGACGGGGTAAGGAGGAGGCTCCATTAGTCGCTGATGACGTCGCCATGGATGAGGATGATGATGAAGATGGCGCTGAACAGTATGTCTATACTGGCGCCTCCTCAGGGTTTGAGCGTCATGAGTCGGTGCCTGAATTACCGTCTCAACGTGTTATTGACGACCTTCCGGTAGTAAAGAAGTCTAGGAAGAGAGCGAGGAAAGGCAAAAAAGCTGATTCTATGATCCAGCCGCCTCAGCAGCCTCGGCATCAGGACCGTATAGATATCCCCGATGCGGATAAATGACATATCCTCGGTCAACCAATCCTACCTGCAACAGCGCTACGGGCCATATTCGGCGATCTAAGGAGACTTCATGACGATGTGCTGCGGGTAGAGAAATGCCTCATCGCCTCGAAAGATCCAGGATACCCACTCTACGTGGTTAACATTCCGCGGCAAATGTCGTACGTCGACAGCTTCCCTGCGGATAAGTTCTTCCTCCGATTCGATTACATATTCAACATGTTTCACGTGAAGAAGCTGGATTTTACGTTTGTCCGCCTTTATGCCTTGCACATGAACTACATCATTGAGGTTGAGCAGATACGTCATATCTGTGTCGCTGACCCGTACTACATGCACGAGAGCTTCTTGGGAGTCTGTGCAGAGCAGCGTGAATACGCGACGGATTACATCGTCAGTTTCATGCTCGCCAATAAGGACAAGGAGGCGATTCTCGTGCCTTATCATCCCGTGTAAGTCATCCGCGCTGCTATCCTTCCTTCGATTTCAATAATTCATTTGCACGGTGGAGGCTAATTAATTTGAGGTGTACTTATTTTGCGCAGCGGCGGGCGCACCGTCCTCATCATCCTCTACCCCCGATTCTCCCACGCTCTTTACTTGGACTCGTCGAAGAACATTCACAAAAAGGATTACACCCACATCAAAGATGTTCTCGACAGTGCTATGTTTTACTACCAAGCAAGGGTGGAGAGGTTAGGGACAAGAAGAGAAGGGGCGGCAGGGCCGCCTTTAGCCATAAGACCGACTTCTGCTGCATCCAGCAACCGAACGATTCTCTTAATGATGGATTCTATGTCCTACACCACATGCTGGAGTACAGACGGGATCATCAGAACCTTCACATGTCACCTAGATCTGGCGATGCCCATATTCTGCAATGGGCAAAGGACATAGGAGATATCGAGGATCATCGACTTCGAGCAGAGTTCTATAACATCCAGCGCGAACTTGCCCAAATCATCATGAAAGAGGTCGTCGGAAAAACAGGGATGTTCTACGGAGGACAAATGTCGCGGGAAGACGTCCGAACATGCATAGCCTCTCAGCGTCTCGACATGAAGCCTTTCACTAAGCTCGGGGACTATCTCCCTAACCTCGATGGATGGCACGGCATGTTGGAGTGATTGTCGATATATGACAATGTGTCTGTTTAGTCCATACTTTCTATATGACAAAACTTTGAGTTATGCGCAGTGAAACTTTATTTGTGATGTAGTTAAACCATCCTCCTCCTCGACTAGCGAAGATCACTCTAGTTAGGGCATTTTAGTTACGATGAACTTTGTTATTTATGCTTATGATATGTTGTTTCTATTTTTGTCAAGTCTGTCTCTTTCTGTTGCTCAACTATATATGTTGCATATCATCTACTCATGTGACGATGCAGGTGCATAGATCATCGATGGCGAAGAAGTGCTACGCCAGGAGTATATATACGATGAGTGGCCGGAGTGTCAGGCCCAGGTGTTGCCGGTTTCCGGTTTCCGAGCGACAGGCAGTAGTTAGTTTAGGTTCACGCTAATGCGAGAGAGGGATACGAACTCATGTACTCAAAGTGATAGCTCTTTTCGCGTATACCATTGTTTAGATGGACGACGATGTATTTGCAAGTAATCAAGGACTTGTATCGCTATTTTTGAGATGATGACGAGAGACCACTTTGTGCTGGATGATGATTATGATGAGACTATTTGTATGTATATGCTATGATTATATTCGTGGTCTCGCAGGCATTTGTATATGTATCATGATGACATTTCTATGTGCTAAAGATTCTTCTATAAAGCCTGTTCAAATACAAAACAAATATGTCCAAAAAAACAAAAAACCTGTTAAATTAGCAGTAGCGAGTGTATAGAAGTTAGCAGCAGCGCCTCTATAGTAGTAGCGCGTTGCTGCAAAGGGCGCTAGAGCTACTAGCAGTAGCGTGCTCCCAGTAACCGCGCTGCTGCTACACTTGTGTAGCAGTAGCGCTTGTAGCAGTAGCGCCGGTGACAACGCGCTACTGCTATACGTTAGCTGTAGCGCCTTATTAGCAGCGCCCCACCCCGCGCTACTGATACACCTAAATCCCGCGCTGCTGCTAACCTTTTCCCTAGTAGTGGTCATACCTTCCCACAAAATCGCGTCCGAAGTCACCTGCCCGAAAATCATGTCGCAAATCGTCGCCATCGATCCAACTTATCCGCTACCTCCGATGCCACGACAACGAAGCCTAAACTACGCCTACCTCCGTGCATGGATGCTGCTGCCTTACGCGCCGGAACAGCACGGCCTGGACGCCGCCACCAATGTAGCCGCTGTCGTCGCCACACGCCTCGACCGCACGCCTGGACGGCATGGAGAATTCGTGCCTGTAACGAGTGTTGGTTTCCTTCATTTGATCGGATTTTTCACCGCTGCTTCATGTAGGTCGTTAGATCTTCTTTTCCCATGTATGCATGCCATGACGTAAATGCATCCGCTCAATGTTTGCTTCAAGACTGGGTCGTCAACGTGCTGCTGGCTAGGTTTGGTCAGCGTGAGATTGTTGCTCGTTTTGCAAAGCATCCATGCAGCCCATCCGTTCAGCCACATCTCCAGCATCATCTGTGCCAAGACCAAGAACACGAAGGATGGACAGGTTCTAACTTTGCTAAGCAGCAGATGTACCAACCGATGGCACTCTTTTGGGCAGTACGTGCTGCTACATGGTAGCCATTGCTACCCAATTATAATCTGCTTTCTCTCTCCAAAAATCTAATCAGTTATATATGCAGACCCTCTTGCATCTTGTCTAATGTCAAAGAATTAGCGTCCACTAAGTTCGCCTTAAAGAAAAATCACGACACACGCTATGGCATGGCGGAACTTACCATCTGCACAATCGGAAGAAAGGATTGAATTGGGCCCTGTCTAATTGAAGAGGGAAGTTAATATTTATAATTCATTTGCATCGGGGATTGTCCATTATATGAGTAGCTAAACACAAAGGTATTACAAGTTATATGGATGTACAATGCGACACGGATTTTAGCATAGCAGTTCCTCTCAATTGACATTGGAGTGTGCTAATTTATTTTACAATACAATTTTGCATAATCAGTATGCATCTCATTAGAATGAGAATGTGTACTAGGTCACTATTTATTCCCCCTCTAATACAATTTAGTTCTGTTGATGTAGCATTCCACACTTCTACCAACCGAAGAATTTGGCAGTATTTCTGGAAACAACAAGCCTTCTCGTCGATTTTCATTACAAAAACCAATTTTGAAAACAACAGTATTTATCCCTGTATATGCTCTTATTGCATTACATGAAATGGCTCCCGTAGCAACGCACGAGCACATACCTAGTAAAACTAATAAAAGGGCCCATAAGTTGCAACGGGATTTTTTTTTCAAAATCTATAGTGGCCATGACCACATTTGGTGCATCACTGAGATACACTTGTGAACATATTTGAAATCATGAACATTTTTCAAATTCGTGAACACTTTTACAAATTTTCCAATATTTTCCATAATCAAGAACATGTTTTGAATTCATGAACATTCTATACTATTTTCAAAATAAAAATAAAAAGTGTGAATTTTTTAAAACAATTTTCTTGGATCGGCGAACATTTTTTGGAAATTGGTGGAACAATTTTTTAAATTCAGGATCTTTTTGATTTAACAAACAATTTTTGAAATGCATGTTCATTTTTTGAATTAGCGAACATTTTATGAATGAATAAACTATTTTCTAAGTCACATCAGTTTTTGAATTTTTAGGATATTTTTCCATTCATGAACATTTTATTAATTGGTGAAATTTTGCTCTATTTCATTAGCATTGTTTAATACATGAACTTTAAAAAAAACATGTTTTTTAATTTCCCAAAAATTTGTTTTCAAAATTTCGACCATTTTTTAAATAAGCAAACATTTTTATAAAATCACGATTTTTTTATAATTTATTAAACATTTTATTTCAAAATTATCATTTTTAAAAAAAAATTGAAGTCCCAAAATTTTCAAACTAGGAAAAGATGAAATTTAAAAACAGGCCGCCCGAACATGGGCCGGCCCTAACGGGCGCGCCGCGTCTTCTCCCAGCGAGCAGAGCGCAATATAGGAGCTCTCCACTGCATGGGCCGGCCCAGGTGGGGATTCCCCTATATAAAACATTTTTTATCACTTATAGGTGGCATTGGTAACGGACATGGAGTATTTGATCCCGAGCTCATATGCTCCCGCATAAACAGTAAAATCAAAAAAATAGTAAAAAAATTCAAAAAAATCTGATTTTTTATGAACATTGGTAAATTTTCTAACTGCTTGCAAAATTTGAGGTTGAAATGACATTTGTGGAGGTCTGGGCAAAACAATCGTGTCCAAAAAGACTATAGTTGGAAGCATTTTGGAGCATCAATTTTGTTACTTTTGCCCAGACCACCACGAATGTCATTTCGACCTGAAATTTTGCACCAGTTAGAACATTCATCAATGCTTATAAAAAATAGTTTTTTCTGAATTTTTTACTATTTTTTCGATTGTACTGTTCATGTGTGAGCATATGAGTTCGAGATCAAAAGAGCACTTTCGGTTAATATTTTGTAACTTTGGGAGCAAAGCAATAGCCCCTTTATTATTAGGTATAGATTAAGAAGGGGTGAAATATTTTTTAGGCCAATGATAGGCCCCGACGCGTCGGCCGAAATTTCGGTCGATCGCACCTCGTACATCCGATTACCTGTCCATATCTTATCCTTCTCCCATACGCAAGCCCATCGTAGTCGCTGAAAGATCGTGGATGTCACCTAGAGGGGGAGGGGTGAATAGGCGCTTTAAAATAATTAAAGTTTAGGCATGAACAAATGCGGAATAAACTTAGTGGTTAATTTGTCAAGCACAAAACCTACAACAACTAGGCTCACCTATGAGCACCAACAACTTATGCTAAGCAAGATGAGTAAGTATGTGATAGCAAGATATATGACAAAGAACTATATGGCTATCACAAAGTAATTTGCATAAGTAAAGGGCTCGGATAAGAGATAACCGAGGCACACAGAGACGACGATGTATCCCGAAGTTCACACCCTTGCGGATGCTAATCTCCGTTTGGAGCGGTGTGGAGGCACAATGCTCCCCAAGAAGCCACTAGGGCCACCGTAATCTCCTCACGCCCTCGCACAATGCAAGATGCCGTGATTCCACTAAGGGACCCTTGAGGGTGGTCACCAAACCCGTACAAATGGCAACCCTTGGGGGCGGTCACCGAACCTGTACACTTTGGCAATCCATGGAGGCGGTCACCGGTACCCGTCAAATTGCTCGGGGCGATCTCCACAACCTAATTGGAGACCCTGACGCTTGCTCGGAGCTTTACACCATAATGATTGAGCTCCAAACACCACCAACCGTCTAGGGAGCCCAAGCACCCAAGAGGAATATGCTCAAGGGTACCAAGCACCCAAGAGTAATAAGCTTCTCAACTTGCAACTTCCACGTATCACCGTGGAGAACTCAAACCGATGCACCAAATGCAATGGTAAGGGCACACGGAGTGCCCAAGTCCTTCTCTCCCAGATCCAACAAAAGCAACTAATGCTAGGGAGGAAAGATGAGAGGAAGAACAAGAAGGAGAACACCAAGAACTCCAAGATCTAGATCCAAGGGGTTCCCCTCAAATAGAGGAGAAAGTGATTGCTGGAAATGTGGATCTAGATCTCCTCTCTCTTTTCCCTCAAAAACTAGCAAGAAACCATGGAGGGATTGAGAGTTAGAAAGCTCGAAGAAGGTCAACAATGGGGGAGGAACACGAGCTCAAAGGGATAAGGTTCATTGGGGAAGAGAACCCCTTTTATAGGGCCTCCCGAATCCAACCGTTATGTGCTCAGCCCGCACACGAGCTGTACTACCGCTCCACGAGCTGTACTACCACTCGGGCGGTAGAAGCAGGAAAAAGGAGCAACAACATGAACCTTTGGAGCGGTAGTGCCGCTTATAAGCGGTACTACCGCTCTCCCAGCGGTACTACCGCTGGGGAAGCAGAACACAGGACCAAAGGAGGTAGAACAGAGCAGAGAACGGCGGCAGTAATGCAGTAGCGGTATTACCGCTCAACCGGGGCGGTACTACCGCTTATAGGCAGAACTGTCGTGCCTTACTTCCGTGCAACTACTGCTGAACCCAACACGAAAAGTGCAAGACCCAAAAATCGAGGCGGTAGTAGAGCGGTACTGGAGTGGTACTACCGCTTGACACAAAAAGCGGTACTACCGCTGCCACCGCGGTACTACTACAGGGAGAAAACCAGAACTGCCATAACTTCTTCATATGAGCTCCGAATTGAGGCAGGGAGGTATGCCTAGGATATAGAGGAGTGAACCCTCCACCATAGAATAACCGGCATAACCTTCAACATCGAAAACATCATAGAAGAAGCATGAGTGACCTCCGTTTTCGATGAACTCGAGCTTGTCATCAAGATGACCATAAGGTCCAAATCTCACAAGGAGAAGAACCAAACAAGAACCAATAAAGATGATGCAAGCATGCAATGGTTTGAGATCTCTACGAACGATACGATCAAGTTACTTATCGAGATCCCCCCTTGATAGTACGGCAAACAATCCTACAACCCGGTCTCCCAACTACCACGATGAGACCGGTAAAATAGAAAACCTATCAAGGGCAAACCTTTGTCTTGCACATAGTCCACTTGAGCTGGATGAAGACGATCTTGAATCCCTCAAGCTGGACCATCTTTCTTGAATGTGTTGGCTCGGTGAAGACTAGTAGATTGCTCCCCCATACTCCATTATGGTTGAGCCACTCTTCGACACATCTTCACAAGTCCATTGCCACCACAATGGACGGCAAGCTTCAAGCATACGATCTCTTTGTGATGATCCTACTTGAAATTGCACACCGCAACCTAACCCCACAAAGAAATCTCACGAAGACCATGGGTTAGTACACAAAGCGTAATTGACAATGCTTGCCATACCATGAGATCGCTTGATCCCTCTCGGTACATCTTCTATGCTTTGTGTGTTGATCAACTTGATTCACTCTTTGACTTGGTCTTGATCAACCTTGAATCTTTCCAACTCTCTTCATTTGGATGATGTCTTGAAGGTAAACATGAATGATCACACACTTGAAGACATGCTTGCAATAAGCTCAACACTCACAAGACCAATATTTGGATAATTCCTTAATAGCACCTTGGTCATCACAAACTCTCCTTGAAACCAACAAATGGACTCCAAGAAAAGCCTCTGGACAAACCCTTCAAAAATAACTCAAGGCAACCATTAGTCCATAGAGATTGTCATCAATTACCAAAACCAAACATGGGGGCACCGCATGTTCTTTCAGTCGCTCTGTGTTTGTTTCCTTCGTGGACACCGCACACCTCGCTGCCCTTGAGCTCATCAACGTGGCTCACAGAGATGCAACAATGCCCCTGTCGCTTGCAGCACTGCCTTCCCCCGCTCGCACGCGCTCAACGCCTTGCCGCCCACATGCTCACCGTCACCGCTCGTAGAAACATCAGCTGCCCCCTTATAGCTTCCCAAATGTCATATACAGCCCCCTATTTGCGGGTTGCAGCTCTGGCACACACCGGTTGTAGCTCGCCGTCGTTGTTCACCGTTGGATGTAGCTCCACCAGCGGCTGTAGCTCGCTGGCCACTGGTTATAGCACCGTCTGTGCCGGCTGCAGCTCTCGACCTTGGCTGTTGTAGCAAAATCTTATGACGATTGCAACAAAAATGTAGCCACTCATCGCTGGTCATAGAAAAAGCCGACGAAGCTTGAAGAAAAAATATTGTTGCCGCCGTCGAGGGTCGCATCATCAACGTGAATAGTTGTAGCAATTCTCATCGTCGGTCGTAACAAAAGCCGAGAAAGGTAGAAGCAAAATCGTCATCGTCGTCATCGCGGGTTGCAAGTTGCGACATCAACATGAATGGTTGTAGCATTTCTCATCGCCGGCCGTAGCAAAGACCGACGAGGTTGAAGCAAAAATTATCATTATCGCGATCGACATGAGTTGCTTCAGTTATTCCCATCATCGATCATAGCAAAAGGCGGCGACGATTGTAGCACCGGAACTCGTTAGTTGTAGCTCTGCTTGTCAGTTGCATAAGGAGAGAAGAAAGAACCAACAAGGCAAGAGGAAGAAGAAAAAGCAGAGAAAAAAAGAACAAAAGAAGTTGTACGAAAGAGATAAGAAAGGGGATATCTCGCTTGAGGCCCACAAACGCACCTGGCATAGTTGCTTCCGTGTAAAAAGGCAAGCAAGCGGGGCAATCGGGCGAATGCTCAGCCGGTCATCTGGAGGGAAACGTTCCCCCCTTTTTAAGCCAAATATTTTGTTTGTTTCTCTCCTCTCATGCCACCTCATGCACGCTTCCTCTTGCTATCACCAGTTCCTCCTCCCCATCTTTGGTTCGCTCGCGCCATAGTCCGAAGGTGAAGGGGAGAGGAGCTCGACTGCCCCCAAGGTATTTATATTCTATGGATGGTGCTGGTTTCTGGTGTGTACCATGCGCTTGGCCAATAATGAGGGTACCGTGTCCAGATCAGCTCCTAGTTTATCTCCCTTGCTTTGTCTTCGGGAAATCGTGTTTCCTAGGGGCAGACACAAAGCTCATAGCTCGCCAGTTTAATGAGGGCCCGCTAACGCGACCCATTAAGCTCGTCGCTTTGCATTTAGCTCACTATGATTAGCAAGATTAATGAACAAGCTAATGAGCTTCATGATCAGCTTGTTAGTTGGGCACACAAATGATTATATTATCTTAAGTGGTATTATTTCGTGGTGGTGTAGTGTAGCCCATCTATTCCATTTAAGTGTGGGCAAGTTGTTAAAGAATTTGGGTACATGTTCAATATTTACGGTAAAGCTGGTTAAAAAGCATTCACAAGTGTGACGAGCTTCAAACAAATGAAGCCAATCGATTTCCTTATTTGTTAAGCTTACAGAGATTAGCGTGCATGAGCAAGTCGTTAATCCACCCTAGTGATGCCGACGTTGCGGATGAACTAAGGAACTTGGGAGTGATTTCTATGATAGATTCCCGTTGCCATATCCATGGTGAATCATTTGTCTAATTTATTCCCCCGGCCTAATAATACCTTGATCATCTGGTTCCCCAGTCAGTTTTGGTTACCCAAGATTACTCCAGCCGATATGTAGTACCCAACTCTTCCTCATCGTTGCTTGTCTACCTAGTGGCTACAGGAGAGCGAATAGGTTTTGGCACATGGATCCAAATTTGTATATGGTATTGATACGACTCCGTCGTATCTATAATTTTTGATTGTTCATGCCAATATTTTACAACTTTCATATACTTTTGGCAACATTTTTTATCATTTCTAAGACTAACATATTGATTCAGTGTCCAGTGCCAATTTCTGTTTCTTGCATATTTTTTTGTTTTGCAGAATATTCATATCAAACAAAGTCCAAACGCGATAAAAATTTATGGGGATCTTTTTTTGGAATATATGTGATTTTTGGGAAGAAGAATCAATGCAAGATGGTGCACAAGGTGGCCGCGAGGTACCAGGGCGGGACAACCCCCCTAGGCGTCCTGATGGCTTGTGAGCACCTCGTAAGTCGGTTGCCCCCCCTTCTTTCACTGTAAGAAAGATAATATGCGAAAAAAAATCGTATTAAAATTTCAGCCCTATTGGAGTTACGGATCTCCAGATTTTTAAGAAACGGTTTTGGCCAGAAAACAGGAACGCGGAACAGAAGAGCACACAGAGAGAGATCCAATCTCGAAGGGGATCTCGCCCCTTTGCAGCCATGGCGACCATGGACCAGTGGGGGAACTCTCCTTCCATCTAGGGGGAAGACCAAGGAAGAAGAAGGAGAAGAAGGAGGGGGGCTCTCTCCCCCTCTCCCGGTGGCACCGGAACGCCGCCAGGGCAACCATCGAGACGGCGATCTACACCAACAACTTTGCTGCCGTCATCACCAACTCTCCCCCCCTCTATGCAGCAGTGTAACACCTCTTCTCCCCAATGTAATCTCTACTTAAACATGATGCTTGATGCCACATATTATTATCCAATGATGTATGGCCATCCTATGATGTTTGAGTAGATTCATTTTTTCCTATGAGTTGATTGATGATCGTGATTGGTTTGAGTTGTATGTATTATTTTGGTGTTGTCCTATGGTGCCCTTTGTGTCATGCAAGCATGTGGGATTACCATTGTAGAGTGCTGCAAAACGTTCATGATTGGCTTATAGTGGGTGGCGAGAGTGACAGAAGTTTATACCCGAGTAAGGGGATTATTGCGTATGGGAATAAAGAGGACTTGTTACTTAATGCTAGGGTTGGGTTTTACCTTAATGGTCTTTGGTAGTTGCGGATGCTTGCTAGAGTTTCAGTCATAAGTGCATATCATCTAAGTATGGAAAGTATGTTAGCTCATGCCTCTCCCACATATAAAATTGCAATAATAATTACCGGTCTAGTTATCGATTGCCTAGGATAAATCCTTCTCTTGTGTTCCAAAAAAGCTTTCTACTAAACAACTAACTTTTATTATCTTGCAAATTACTAGTAGT
Source organism: Triticum dicoccoides (assembly GCF_002162155.2). Classification (NCBI taxonomy): domain Eukaryota; kingdom Viridiplantae; phylum Streptophyta; class Magnoliopsida; order Poales; family Poaceae; genus Triticum; species Triticum dicoccoides. The sequence continues at coordinate 405,753,714 of NC_041387.1, forward strand.
TTTATTCTCGCTAAGTACCTGTAGATTTATCCTTGCAAACTTATCCCTACACCTACAAAATAGTTTCATACTTGTTCTAGGAAAAGCGAATGTTAATTGTGCGTAGAGTTGTATCGGTGGTTGATAGAACTTGAAGGGAATATAACTCTTACCTTTAGCTCCTCGTTGGCAGTGGTAGGGCTACCAAGAAAAGGTTGGGCGGGCCAAGCTACATGACAACACATTTTTTTAATTATAGACTATAAATAACATGATTTAAATGTTTTAATTTATGCTAGGGAGAAGAAATTTTGGGAAAGTCAAAGGAATTTCCTAAGAAAATTTAGGAGATTTTTTTGTGAATAATTCAAAGAAATTTGAATGTGCAGCTTCCAGAGATTCAGGTACTAAATAAATACTGAGATAAGCACAACTTGCATCACGCGCCGGCATGCTTCAACGGCTCACCAACCAGCATGCTGCGTCGAGCATATCCCTGTTTGCCGACTATGTGGTGATCTTCTGCCACCCAACCAAATCCGAGCTGGCCACGATCCGCGACCTTCTACAGGTGATTGGTGATGCCTCTGTCTTACGCACAAACTTCCTTAAATGCTCTGCCACCCCCATCCATTGCGGCTAGGAGGCGACCACTGCCATCGGTCCCACTATTGGGTGCACGGTCACCACTTTCCCCATTGTCTACTTGGGCCTCCCCCTCTCCATACGCAACACCCCCTCCTAGGCGCTGCTCCTGCTGGTGGACAAGCTTGCAGGGAAACTTGCAACCTGGAAGGCTGCACTCCTATCCCACAGCGAGAGACTTGCTCTCATGCGCCATGAGCTCACCGCCATGCCCGTCCACATCCTCGTGGCGATTGCTATCAGCCCGGCGATCCTCAAGAAAATAACGCGCATCATCCGTGACTTCTTCTAGCATGAGCATCGGGACACCAACTCAGGCTGCTTCTTGGTCAGCTGGCAGCGCGTCTGCCGCCCCATGGAGTTCGGCGGCCTTGGAGTGCATGATCCTCACGTCACAGGCATCTTGTTGCGATGTCGCTGGCTCTAGCTCAAGGCCACAGACTCATCGCGTCGATGGAACCATCTTCAGCTCCCCCATGATGACGAGACATGCCGCTTCTTCTATGCTTCGACCTCAGGGCACCTTGGCGACGGAAGGACTTGTCGCTTCTAGAGCGACCACTGGCTCGATGGGCAATCAATTCCTGAAATCGCCCCCGCCCTTGTCTCTCTTGTACCACATCGCCGGTGCCGCCGCACGCTGGTCTATGAGGGTCTTACCCAAAATGTATGGATTGGAAACATCCACGACACTCTTGGGCCCCTAGCGGTCCTTGAGTACGTCAACCTGTGGCGAAAGCTACATCAAGTTACCCTCATCAACGAGCCCGACCGCCTCACCTGGAAATGGACGGAAAACGGTGTCTACTCTGCCAACTCTTGCTACCGTGCGTTGTTCCACGGCTCCACCTCGCCATCATGATGGAAACGTCCCTGGAAGAGCTGACCCCCCTCAACAACAAAGTGTTCATGTGGCTCGCCTACCTCGACCGATGCTGGACCGCGGAGCGGCGTGTGCGTCATGGTCTTTCCAACAATCCCGCATGCATCCTCTGTGTCCAAGAGCGGAGTCCATTGATCACTTGCTCGCCGGCTGCATGTTCTCCCGCATCGTTTGGCACAAGATACTCTCTTCGTGCTGCCTTGTTGCCCCCCCGATGGACGTCGCAACGAGCTTCTTCGCCTGGTGCTCCACGACGGCCGAGGCCTCCCCAGGCTGTCTGAGAAAAGGCCTCAACTCTATCATCGCGATGTCCGCCTGGGCCATATGGAAACATTGCAACACAGCTATCTTCGACGGCCTGCGTCCCTCCACCGACGATCTGACCATAGCTATCAAGGATGACGCTCGCCTATGGGCCAGGGCGGGCGCTATGGGACTAGCTAGCATTATACCTGTAACCTGAGCTACATGTTCGGAGGCTGAGCACCCTCCCCCTCTGCTCACCCTTGCACCCTCCTAGACGCCTACTAGCGTGCGTCTGCAAGGCTGCACCCTATAACACCTTGCATCTCCAACTTTCTACCCTTCTATCAACGAAATGATACACTGCTAAGCGTATTCACCAAAAAAAAGCACATCTTGCATGGATTCAAACAAAAATGGGGGAAGGACCCAACCAACTAGGTAGCCGCCTTGCCATTGCTAGCTGCAGGTCGTGGCCTCATCAGTCGGTTGGCTATGACTGCAATGCGGAAGCAACTGATATGTGTGTAGTGCAAGTGGCTAGCAGCCGGTGGCCATGAGTGCGACATGTGTGTGGCAGTCATGGGCGGCTGCTCCGCTGATGAGTACTAGCTGCGTGCCTCTTTATTTAGTAAGTAGCAATGTGCATGCGATGTGAGCCAATTTTAATGGGTAACTGCTTATCGTACTGCTCTGTGCCAGAGGCGTTGTGGGCTGGGCTAGTACAAATTTATTTTTTGGCTCCAGCATTGGGCGGGCCATGGCCCAATCGGACTTGCTCTAGCCCCGCTAGTGCTTGTTGGGTTTGATACTATTATCTATCGAAAAAGCTACAATTGATCTCCTATACTTGTGGGTTATTAGGTATCAAAGTCCCACTCCTAAAGATCGCCATAACACTGACCAATCAAATTGTATTATCGCTAACGTGCTTTTGGCCGGCTTGTGCCCCGAGGCCAGTAATGACATCCCATAAAGACAAACTAGTTGGGCCGTCTGTGATAATGGTCACTACCGGTGCCAAAACCGGCGGATCTCGGGTAGGGGGTCCCAAGCTGTGCGTCTAAGGCTAATGGTAACAGGAGGCGGGGGACACAATGTTTACCCAAGTTCGGGCCCTCTCTATGGAGGTAATACCCTACTTCCTGCTTGATTGATTTTGATGAATATGAGTATTACAAGACTTGATCTACCACGAGATCGTAATGGCTAAACCCTAGCAGCCTAGCCTATGAGATTATGATTGTTGTCCTGTGGACTAAACCCTCCGGTTTATATAGACACCGAAGGGGGCTAGGGTTACACAAAGTTGGTTACAAAGAAAGGAATCTTCATATCCGAATCGCCAAGCTTTCCTTCCATGCAATGGAGAGTCCCATCCGGACACGGGAAGAAGTATTCTATCTTGTATCTTCCTGCTGTCCGAGGACCCCTTAGTCTAGGACTCCCTCAGTAGCCCCTGAACCAGGATTCAATGATGATTAGTCCGGCGCACAGATTGTCTTCGGCATTGCAAGGCGGGTTCCTTCTCCGAATACTTCAAAGTAGATCTCGAACACAAGAATCGTGTCCGGCTCTGCAAAACAAGTTCCACACACAACCGTAGAGAGTATAATACTTCACAAGTCCAATCCGCTGACAATTTTGGTAGCACGACATTACGTTATCACCCGGCCATTATTTTGAATCATTTTCTAGCCTGCCACTCCATGTTTCGGGAGGCGGTTTTTATTGGCACGTCTTGTCAAAGTAGAGATCATGTCCCCTTAGTGCGGGATTTTCATCAACACGGGCATGGGTAACCCAATCGTTCTGTTGGCATGATTCCTTGGGAATAGGCATGTTTTAAGGCCACGGAGGGGACGTTTGATATTCTTCGCGTTTATAAAGGGGCTAAGGCATGTCCTTTTTCTTCCATGCTAGTTCTTTCCTCCACCTCCCACCTCAAGTTCCAACACCCATGGGTCAATCCAGTCGCTTCGAGCTTCCATCCATGTCCAAACCCAGCCTTCAAGGCCGATGGATGGCCTCTTCTGTCACAGAGGAGGATATCTCGAAGCTCAGGGAGGCAAGATACTTGACTGCGGAAATCCTCCACAGGCTTCCTGCTCAAGGGCAGGTTTTCCTACTCCCAGATCCAATGAGATGGTCGTGTTTATCTCTCACTTCCTCCGAGGGCTTGGGTTTGCTCTTCATCCCTTCGTGCGAGGGCTCATGTTTTATTACAGACTAGATTTCCATGATATAGCTCCGGACTCCTTCCTCCACATCTCGGTGTTCATCATCATGTGGAGGCCTTCCTCCGTATTTCCCCACACTTCGGCTTATGGCTTAAGACCTTTAACGTGAAACCAAAGGTAATCGATGGGAAACAAGCAGAGTGCAGAGGTGCTTCAATAAGCAAGCTTATCGATTATTCTTGGCGAAAGGGCTCCTTCGCAGAATCTTCACACCTATGGCAACGGGAGTGGTTTTACATCACCAAACCCCGTGGAAAAAAGTGGGAAGCCACACCTGCGTTTCGGTCTAGCCCTCCGGCACAGCTCGCATCATGGATTAACAAAGGGCTGGACTGGGGATCTATTGATGAAGTGCATACGCTGCAAAGTCGCATTCGGAGCCTCATTGAGAAGGACACCGGTCTTATCAATGTAATCCAAGTAATGCTAGTCCGCCAGATCCTACCCTGTCACCGATGCCCTCTCCGCATGTGGGAGTTCAATCCGGAAGGTCCACGGACTCTTCAGCACCTCTCTGGCACAATGCTCAGAGAGATGTAGAAATTGTTCTTCAGCGCACGAAAACAGTGGACGGATACTACAGAAGACATTGGTCTCGACTGCAATCATCCAGATACTTCGGTAAGCACTTAACTCCAGAACACAGTTTTGTTAGATTCCTCATAACAATGTACTGATAAAACTTTCCTCGGCCAGGGCTGGCTAAAGAAGGCAAAAGAATTAGGTGTTTGGCTCCACTTCCCAAAGACTCTGCCGATCCGGTGTTAACGAGGATGCTGGCTCCGACACCATATCAAGTGTCGGCGGGGGAAGATAAGGAGGAGAGCGAAGAGGCCCAAGGTGGCCTTCATTCTGGAGGCACACCAGGCAATTTGTCCAGGGAGATTGGAACTTCCACTTCCGCAGGTGGAAGGGAAGGGCAAGCTCACATCCCTTCTCCTCATGGGAAGAAGCGGACCGCCTTCAAAGACTTGAAGAGAGAAGCTTCTAAGCGGGGGAAGATATCCCAGTCAGGGGATGATGCTGACACGCAGTCACTCCGTAAAGATAGGCCCTTAGTCGAATCATAAGTGAACCAGAGTATTTTAAACATATCCCGTTCTTTCCTGGCTATAAGGGTAACATTTTAAACACATGTTTGCAGTCCGGCACGCAACGCTCCTCAACAGTCCTCCTCTTCGGGGGATCTTCTTCTGGAGATGATGGAGAGCGAGATGCCTCCACAGATCTCCCTGCCTGATAAGGCAGACGATGCCGAGGTGTCATCCCGGAGGATCTTTCCCGATCAACGAGTGGCGCAAGGGGTAGTGAACACCGGGGCCGAAGGTAATACTTCGGCCGCCCAGGGTCCGGGGTGTGCGGCCCCTATGGGGAACAACAAAAGTCCCGGACTATCCAATGTCCGAGGGACGACACAACCTGTTCCAGATCCGGAAGCGCCGGATACTTTGATGGACATGTTGCAACATGCGTCCGTCTCAAAGGAACATTGTACCTTGATGGGTACAGTGGTTGAAAGAGTTCGGTCTGCGAAAAGCGGATTGAATGAAGCCTTTACGAGCCTACTAAGAGGCTTCGAGGTACGTAGTGTAATTTCAATTACATTATAAATGCAAATTGCACCTGTGTATAGATAGTAGCCCCTGAGACTCTGGTTGACATCCAAAGGGCGGCAATCAGAGGATCAAAAATATATGCCTAGGAAATGATCTGACTAATTGAAACACAGGCTGTTACATCCATGGAAACTGCCCAAGCTACAGAGGTAGCACATTTGAAGCAGAAAGTTGATGTAGCGGATGATGACATCACCCTTATTAACAGGCGCCTCGACGAGGAGCAAGGTATGTCTTTGGGGCACTCAATACATGAGAGTATTATAAAATGAGCGTGACACTGATAATTTGTATATGCATAATCTGCAGATAGTGTTGCCGCAGTTGAGACCCTTCGGGCAGAACTTGCCCAGGCCAAGGAGCAAGCCAGGATGAGTAATGCGGCTGTCGAAAAGGTAGCCACTGAATTAAAGGCCGAGCAGACTGCTCGGCACTAGTGCAAGGAGAGAATATCTACTATGGCACTTGAGCTGAAGGATGCCACTAGCCGATGCCAAGTTCTTGAGAAAGATAACAAAGCCCAAGCGGTCGATCTTGACAAGGCCTTACAAGGGGTGAAGGAAGCTCGGTCTGAGTCTAGAGCAGCTCGGGAGGAGATCTGGCAAGCCGGTGAGATTGCAGCTGGTAAGCCCTTTTTATTGCAAACTAAGTTTGGCAATCCGAAGTATGCTCCGCTTAATCAACTGTGGAGTTCTCCAGACGCCTTTATGGACCTACCGAAGAATGTTGCCGATGAGAATCCGTATTTCCATGCGCAAGAAGGACATGCGATGGAAAAGCTATTCTGGTTGCAATTTGACACCCCAAAGTGTCCACTGTTGAATGAACAGATGGCCCAAAGGGCTGAGCTCCACAAGATGTCCGGAACTGCCATGAAGGACGTCATAGTCCGGCTATGGCCGACTGGGCCCCTTCCGAAGAGTTATTTCGGTTTGGTGAGGCGGCTTGTGGATGCGGCACCGCGTATCGACGCTGTGAAGCGGTCAACATGCATAGAAGGCGCACGGATGGCCCTTGCCCCCGTTAAGACGTATTGGGCGAAGATGAAGGCCACCGATATTGCAGCGCGAGGTCCACCCGAGGGCGAGGACCATCATACACCAGAGCATTATTTTGATGCCGTCCTAGAGGATGCCCGCTTGATAGAGGGTCAGTGCTCAAAAAATATTATGTTCGAGTAAAGTGTATTAAAATTGTAATAACAATATTATGATATATTTAAGGCTATGTTTTTATACTTTTTGCCCGAAAAGTTTTGGTGCCTCCTGTGCGGCCGTCTTTTTTATATATACAATCTGAAAGTTTGCAGTCGTTGGCTTCAGCCCCCTCGCGTATAACGCGGGGATGTTCGGAAAAGCACTTGATCACACTTGATCCAACGTCTTGGTACGTTAAGGAGGTGTTAGTGCGGCGAACTAGGCAATCGGACTATAGAGCTTTAACACTTTCACTTAGCCATAGGAGTTTGATGGTGGGGCTACTATACAGCCCCTAGTATGCCCACGGTTATCCGAATACGGTGCGTTTACATACGTGACCAGAAGGATGGTCCTTCGTTTAACACAGAGGGAATTGCAAAGATTCCGATGATTCATCGAGTGGTTGACCAGCTCTCGCCGCATCATGACAGTCAGTTTTAGGCTTTCTCTTCTGAGGTGCTCATCCGGACGAGCCAGGACACAATCGCAGTAGTTCTCCCTTTACTACCCTAGCCGATATAGCGGAACGTAAGGTAGTAAGCACAGGAGTCGGGCAACCCAACTATTGACCAAAGACATGATTCAGAGCTGATGCATATAAGGCCAAACTCGCGATGCCGAACACTCCCTACAGGTGTCCGTACTTTGCAATATACACCGGGCTGAATACAACCCCTGGTGATAGACCCTGGTATCAAGGCACGTATGGCAATCCGACGTGGGGGAAGAGCACATGTGGTGAGAGCATAAATCTCAAAACACAATACGAACCAAGCTGCTTCTATAACATCCACTTTAGTACGGCGAGCCGTACATTTATAGGTAACGCCGATATCTTTCTTGGACATTTTACATGCCAGGAAAGTATATAACAAAAAGAGATAAAAAAAGGTTTACACAGGGTCTTAATCTAAAAAAGAAACCTTAATGCGGGGCCCTGCTGCACGTCTGCGTCTTTTTCTCCGTTGTGAAGTGTCCTTGAAGGGTATAGTGTGATGGCCATCTGTAAAAAGGAAAAAACCAGGTAAAAGAATCTGGTGCGGTCGTAAGTAAAAGTGGTTCATTTTAATGAATCGTGAAATATAACTTCTGGAGTCCGAATAGGGTCGAGCCGAACTATGGGCTTTTTGTGTGCAGTGTGCCCCCATCGCTGCCCAAGGAATTTTGAGTGTATATTTGTGTATACGTGGCACGTGTGCTATCTCCTTATGGGGTGGTCGGTGGGGGCGCAACAGTTAATCTAGCTCAGGTTTATCTGAGCTGCCACGCTGAGGTGTGCACCGGGCACGTTTAGCTTTGTCTGTGGTCTTAATGACCGATGAGTTGCTTGGCTTGAATAGGCCATTTTTTCTTCTACCTGCTAGAGCTGGCGTGTATTCTTCTGTACGAAGGGAGCGCCCCGTATTTCCGCTGACCGTAATGACGCCACATGGTCCAGGCATTTTAAGTTTTAGATAAGCATAATGGCGGGACTGCATTAAAACGGGCGAAGGCCGTTCTTCCTAGTAGTGCATGATAGCCACTTCGGAACGGAGCAATGTTGAAGATTAGTTCTTCGCTTCGAAAGTTGTCGGGGGAGCCGGATACAACATCCAATGTTAGAGAGCCCGTGCAGCGGGCTTCCACACCCGGTATAACTCCTTTAAAGGTAGTGCTGCTTGGCTTGATTCTTGACGAGTCTATCCCCATCTTGCAGACAGTGTCCTGATATATCAGATTGAGACTGCTGCCGCCGTCCATGAGGACTCGAGTGAGGTGGTATCCATTGATTATTGGGTCGAGCACTAGGGCAGCCGAACCCCCATGACGGATACTAGTCGGATGATCCCTGCGATCAAAGGTGATCGGGCAGGCCGACCATGGGTTGAATTTGGGGGTGACAGGCTCGACGACATAGACATCTCGGAGTGCGTGCTTGCGCTCCCTCTTTGGGATATGAGTGACATAGATCATGTTCACTGTTTTCATCTCCGGTGGAAATTTCTTCTATCCCCCCGTGTTCGGCTGGCGAGATTCGTCCCCGTCTTCGCTTTGAGGTCCCTTCTCTTTTTGTTCGGCGTTGAGTTTGCCGGCCTGCTTGAAGACCCAACATTCTCTATTGGTATGATTGGCTGGTTTATCAGGAGTGCCATGGATCTGGCAGGGCCTGTCTAGGATTTTATCCAGTCTGGATGGACCGTCTTTGTTGCCTTTGAATGGCTGCTTTCGTTGTCTGGGTCTGGAGCCCCTGAATCCGACGTTTACCGTTGTATTGTCTGGGCTTTCTTCATTGTTCCGATGTTTGTTTTTGTTGCATCGTGGGTTTCCATTGCCATCCCTGACTTCGGATGTGCCGGGGTCACAGGTGCTGCTACGGGCTAACCAGCTGTCCTCGCCCGCGCAAAAGCGGGTCATTAGTGTAGTTAAGGCTGCCATTGTCCTTGGCTTTTCCTGGCCAAGGGGCCTGGCTGGTCATTCGTCTCGGACACTGTGTTTGAAGGCTGCTAAGGCTTCAGCGTCCGGACAATCGACGATTTGGTTCTTCTTAGTGAGAAACCAGTTCCAAGGCTTACACGCTGACTCTCCGGGTCGTTGGATTATGTGATTTCGATCGTCTGCATCCGGGGGCCGGACATAGGTCCCATGGAAATTGGCCCGAAAAGCGTCCTCAAGTTCTTTCCAGCTTCAGATGGAATTTTCAGGGAGGCTTTTTAGCCAGTGCCGAGCTGGTCCTTTTAGCTTGAGGGGTAAGTATTTGATGGCGTGGAGATCATCTCCGTGAGCCATGTGGATGTGAAGAATAAAGTCTTCTATCCAAACCGCAGGGTCCGCCGTTCCATCATATGCCTCGATGTTTACGGGTTTGAACCCTTCTGGAAAATCATGTTCCAGCACCTCATCGGTGAAGCACAGGGGGTGTGCGGCACCCTGTATTTGGCTGTGTCGTGGCGTGGGTCCGACGGTTGTAATGTTCGGTATTGGTTCCGAACTGGTAAGTGACCGACGTATTTGGTTTGATAATCGTGATCCCATATAGGGGCACGTTCCCATGATCCATAGATGGACCTGGTTTTGCCAGCCTTTTTGTCCAGGTCTTCCTGTAGATTGTGTGTCTGGTTCTGAGCTGCAACCTCCCTTCCTTTACGGGGAGGGGGTGCGGGTTTGTGTGCGGCATTGCTAGCCGCTCTGTCCTGACCACGAGGTGGTCGGTCCGTCTTGTCAGCTGTATTGTTTTTTGGCGGTATAGGCACAATAGCCTCGTCGTCGAATTCGGGTAGCAGCTTACGCTTAGGATAGCTCTTTGTTTGGCAATTTCCGCCATATTTCTCCTCAACATCTAGCACTTCGTTCCATCTGTCATTGAGCATATCCTGTGCGGCTTTAAGCCGCTGCTTCTGCTTTTTCAGGCTCCTTGCAGTGGCGAGGAGCCTTTGATGGATGTATTCTTGTTCTAATGGTTCTTCTGGGACGACGAATTCATCGTCACCCAAACTGATCTCCTCTTTGGAGACAAGTTGATAGTTTCTATCTTCGGCATTGCTGTGATCAGACAACATCCCCGAACTATGTTCGCTGTCCTCTCGCACGTTCTGCTTCAACGCTAGGTCTGCGGGGTCCTCGGCTTGGTCTGGATTATCATCGTCGTCCGTGAAAATGTTGTTGTTTTTCCTTTAGCCGGATCGAGGTCGACGCTTCTGACACTGGTGCTTGGGAGGTTTGTCGACACGCATGCTGTTATCGCTGTGGGCCTCCTTCTCATTAGGTGTGTCCACCATGTATATATCATATGAGGATGTAGCTGTCCACCGCCCTAAGGGTGGTGGTTTTTGTGCCTGCTCCTCTCCGGCATCGTCATCCATACCGTCGATATCCTCGGAGCCGTAATCGAGCGTGTCGGTTAAGTCTTCGACAGTGGCAATGAAGTGGGTGGTGGGTGGGAAATGAAGTTTTTTGTCGTCTGGTTCCCATTCGAGCCGGACATAGTTCGGCCGAGAATCTCCCGATAGGGAGAGGTATTTTAACGAGTTTAACACGTCACCAAAAGGCGAGTGCTGGAAGATGTCCGCGGAGCTGAACTCCAAGATCGGCGCCCAATCAGATTCGACGGACGCGAATGCACGCGGTCCGGAACCTATGGCCGGATACGAGTCCGAGGTTCCTATGACACAAGCCCAACTCGATGTTGGGTCTGTGTGCGGCTCGAGCGTCGCTGAGTCTGCGACTTCCGTGGTAGGGTTAAGCTTTCCCATCTTCGGACGACGCGGTCTGCTCTGGATCTAGGGCCAGAGCGGTCACAGGCGCTATCTCCTGAGCGCGGCCAGATGACAGATCTAGGTCATGTTCATCATGGTGGCAGGGGACAACCGTCATGGGCTCGAATCTGTCGAAGATCAAGTCTCCACGGATATCAGCCACAAAATTTAGGCTTCCAAATCTGACCTGATGGCCAGGGGCGTAGCTATCGATCTGCTCTAGACGGCCAAGCGAGTTGGCCCGCAATGCAAAGCCGCCGAATACGAAGATCTGTCCGGGGAGAAGATCTCCCCCTGGACTGCGTTGTTGTAGATGATTGGTGGAGCCATCAAGCCTTCTGGTGACGACGCAGTGGAACTCTCAATGAAAGCACCAATGTCGGTGTCAAAACCAGCGGATCTCGGGTAGGGGGTCCCGAGCTGTGCGTCTAAGGCTAATGGTAATAGGAGGCAGGGGACAGAATGTTTACCCAGGTTCTGGCCCTCTCTATGGAGGTAATACCCTACTTCCTGCTTGATTGATCTTGATGAATATGAATATTACAAGAGTTGATCTACCACGAGATCGTAATGGCTAAACCCTAGAAGCCTAGCCTATGAGATTATGATTGTTGTCCTACGGACTAAACCCTCTGGTTTATATAGACACCGGAGGGGGCTAGGGTTACACAAAGTCGGTTACAGAGAAAGGAATCTTCATATCCGAATCACCAAGCTTGCCTTCCACACAAAGGAGATTCCCATACGGACACGGAAATAAGTCTTCTATCTTGTATCTTCATAGCCCAACAGTCCGGCCCAAGTATATAGTCCGGCTGTCCGAGGACCCCTTAGTCTAGGACTCCCTCGATCACACATAGACCGCTCTACCGGTCAATGATAACAAAATAATGTACAAGCAATTAGGACTCCGCTGCTAGCAATAAGTTTCTAGCCGTGAAGCCCCAAGATGCACCAACGAAGAAAGTCATACATAGGCACATACAACGAAATTGCATTACATTTCATACATGCATCCAAATGCTTAGCGTTACAAATGCTAATGTATTGATCTATAAGTAGACGAGTCTTGTCGTCGAAGAATTAGCCATGCCGCCGGAGCTAATCTAACACTTGAATGAGTCCTTCAACTCACTAAAAATTCCCCTCAACTTGTCAGATTTGTGGTCGAGATTACACATAAAACTGTCACTTTTTTGTATACTGCACCCAAAATAGAGCATCGTCACTAATGTGTCATTTTAGTTGTAGTAGACAAAACACTTTTTTTATAAAAATGTTTTATGCAGTAAAGTAAAGGTCAAAACAACAACAATGTTTGTCCATCCCCTGTTCATATAAAATAAACCACATATTAATTTTCTATACTTAATATCATATATACATAGGCATTACTAAGATGGTAGCAAATTAGAAATAAAATACATACAAATAAAAATAATAGATGGGGAGAGAGGGGGAGAGAGCCCCCCTCATTCTTCTTCTTCTTCCTTGGCCTCCCCCCTAGATGGGAGGAGGGTTTTCCCTCTGGTCATTGGTCGTCATGGCTCCCGGAGGCAGGAGCCCCTCTGCTACCTCTTGGGCACTGTGTTGGTTTTCCCTTGAAGAGGAAAGGGTGATGTAACAAAGTAGCGTAAGTATTTCCCTCAGTTTTGAGAACCAAGATATCAATACAGTAAGGCTACACGCAAGTCCCTCGTACCTACACAAACAAACAAGAACCTCGCAACCAACGCGATAAAGGGGTTGTCAATCCCTTCACGACCACTTGCAAAAGTGAGATCTGATAGAGTTAATAATAAGATAAATATTTTTGGTATTTTTATGATATAGATTGGAAAGTAAAGAGTGCAAAATAAAGTAGATTGGAAACTTATATGATGGAAAATAGACCCGGGGGCCATAGGTTTCACTAGTGGCTTCTCTCGAGATAGCATAAGTATTACGGTGGGTGAACAAATTACTGTCGAGCAATTGATAGAAAAGTGCATAGTTATGAGAATATCTAGACATGATCATGTATATAGGCATCACGTTCGCGACGAGTAGATCGAAACGATTCTGCATCTACTACTATTACTCCACACATCGACCGCTATCCAACATGCATCTAGAGTATTAAGTTCACAAGAACAAAGTAACGCATTAGGCAAGATGACATGATGTAGATGGATAAACTCAAGCAATATGATATAAACCTCATCTTTTTATCCTCGATGGCAAAAATACAATACGTGTCTTGCTGCCCCTGCTGTCACTGGGAAAGGACACCACAAGATTGAACCCAAACTGAGCACTTATCCCATTGCAAGAAAGATCAATCTAGTAGGCCAAACCAAACTGATAATTAGAAGATACTTGCAAAGATAACGAATCATACATAAAATAATTCAGAGGATATTCAAATGTTTCTCATAGATAATCTTGATCATAAACCCACAATTCATCGGATCTCGACAAACACACCACAAAAAGAGTTACATCGAATAGATCTCCAAGAAGATCGAGGAGAACTTTGTATTGAGATTCAAAGAGAGATAAGAAGCCATCTAGCTAATAACTATGGACCCGAAGGTCTATGGTAAACTACTCACACTTCATCGGATAGGCTATGGTGTTGATGTAGAAGCCCTCCGTGATCGATTCCCCCTCCGACGGAGCTCTAGAAAAGGCCCCAAGATGGGATCTCCCGGGTACAGAAGGTTGCGGCAGTGGAAATAGGGTTTTGTGGTGCTCCTGGATGTTTTCAGGGTATGGTGATATATATAAGCGAAGGAAGTCGGTCAGGGGAGCCACGAGGGGCCCATGAGGGTGGGGGGCGCGCCCACCCCCCTAGGGCGCGCTTCCCTACCTCGTGGCTTCCTTGTTTACTTCTTGACGTCCACTCCAAGTCTCCTGGATTGCGTTTGTTCCAAAAATAACTCTCCCGAAGGTTTCATTCCGTTTGGAATCCGTTTGATATTCCTTTTCTGCAGAACACTGAAATAGGCAAAAAAACAACAATTTGGGTTGGGCCTCCGGTTAATAGGTTAGTCCCAAAAATAATATGAAAGTGCTTAGTAAAGCCCATAAACATCCAAAACGGGTAATATAATAGAATGGAACAATAAAAAATTATAGATACGTTGGAGACGTATCAAGCATCCCCAAGCTTAATTCCTGCTCATCCTCGAGTAGGTAAATGATAAAAACAAAATTTTTGATGCGGAATGCTACCTAGCATATTTCTCAATGTAATTTTCTTTATTGTGGCATGAATGTTCAGATCCAAATGGTTCAAGATAAAAGTTCATATTAACAGAAAAATAGTAATATTTCAAGCATACTAACAAGTAATCATGTCTTATCAAAATAACATAGCCAAAGAAAGCTTATCCCTACAAAATCATATAGTTAGGCCATGCTTCATTTTCGTCACACAAAATACTCCCATCATGCACAACCCCGGTTTCAGCCAAGCAATTGGTTCATACTTTTTAACGCGCTTCAGCTTTTTCAACTCTCACGCAATACATGAGCGTAAGCCATGGATATAACACTATGTGTGGAATAGAATATGACGATGGAGGTTGTGTGGAGAAGACAAAAAGGAGAAAGTCTCACATTGACTAGGCGTATCAACGGGCTATGGAGATGCCCATTAATATATATCAATGCGAGGAGTAGGGATTGTCATGCAACGGATGCACTAGAGCTATAAATGTATGAAAGCTCAAAAAGAAACTAAGTGGGTGTGCATCCAACTCGCTTGCTCACGAAGGCCTAGGGCATTTTGAGGAAGCCCATCATTGGAAGATACAAGCCAAGTTCTATAATGAAAAATTCCCACTAGTATATGAAAGTGACAACATTGGAGACTCTCTATCATGAAGATCTTGGTGCTACTTTGAAGCACAAGTGTGGAAAAAGGATAGTAACATTGTCCCTTCTCTCTTTTTCTCTCATTTTTTCTTTCTTTTTTTATTTTCGTGGGCTTCTTTGGCCTTTTTTTATTTGGGCTTCTTTGGCCTCTTTTATTTTAAATAAAGTCTGGAGTCTCATCCCGAATTGTGGGGGAATCATAGTCTCCATCATCCTTTCCTCACTTGGGACAATGCTCTAATAATGAAGATCATCACACTTTTATTTACTTACAACTCAAGAATTACAACTCAATACTTAGAACAACATATGACTCTATGTGAATGCCTCCGGCGGTGTACTGGTATATGCAATGAATCAACAACGACATGTATGAAAGAATTATTAAGGTGGCTGTTGGATAACGGGTTCCGGCAAAACCCTTAAGGTTCGAACTCTGGGGTGCGCACGAAGATCTTCCCCCTACCGATCCTCGTTCCAATGCCTCGCTGAGAATCCAAGCTAAACAATGAACAACACAAGGGATGCAATATTTATACTGGTTCGGGCCACCGCTGTGGTGTAATACCCTACTCTAGTGTGTGGTGTGGTGGATTGCCTCAGGGGCTGATGATGAACACTACAAGGGAGGAACGGCCTCGCGAGAGGTGTTCTTTTGGTGGTTTGCCTGAGAAGGATTCGATCCGCTCTCGATGGCTCTGGATGAGATGCCTTCTACTGTGGTGGCTAGCCCTATTTATAGAGGCCCTGGTCCTCTTCCCAAATATTGAGCAGGAAGGGCGCCAACAACGGCCATTTTGAAGGGGAACATCTAGTACAAGTTATCCTGACTAAAGTTGGTCTTCGGCTGCCAAAGGCACTGGTGATGACACGGTGACCTCCGTCCTGCTGCTCTGCTGGTCTTGGTCTCGTTGCACCGAAATGGTAACCTTTGCTTGATGCCTTGGTACTCCGTGCATGTGCTTGCCCCCTTTGCACCAAAGAGGAAACAAGGACACTGCGTAGGCCGACACCCGCCTGGTCTTGATCGTCATGGCTTGCATCACGAGCACCTCGCGAGGTACCCTTGCCTTGATCTCTCCGCCTCCTCACGAGCCTGCCTGGTGAGGCCATTCCTGAGGAAGCCTTTCATCGTCCGCCCCGCGAGGCTTGGCCCCTCGCGAGGTCTTGAGCTTGAGTTGGTGAAGATGGGCCGTACTGGGCCACCACTTGAGCCACGCCGCAGGCCGCAGGCAGGCAAGTTTGGGGACCCCCGGGCCCAAGGCGCGCTCGGACTTGGCTTAGCAGAGAAGCGAAGGGGTAGGTGCGGAGCGCCACGGGCCCCAACAGCCTGCAGCCTTGGGCGCCGCATGGCGGTTGATTGTACGTGGGCGTCTCCGCTTCCCCACTCCTCCTCGGCAACTACCCGACTTGACAAGTCCTTGCATGCAAAAATGAGTCATGATTACCTGCGATCATGGAAGCCGACGGTTGGCCTCCTCTGGGCTATAAATGCGAGGGGGCGCAAGCCCCCGCAGTCCATCTCTTCCTGCTCCGCTACTTCTCCCTTGCTCCTCCCCCATCTGCTTGCTGTGTCCCATGGCGCCTACGAATAGGTTCTCGACCTTAGAGAAGGGGAAGGCTCACCAGGAAGGGCCTGGCTCTCCTCTGCCCAAGTGCGGCCGAGGTCGCCCCCACAAGCACCCCGCGACTCCCGCAGTGGCCGCCCATGGTCGCGGCAGAGGTCCTTTGCACGGTGAAGGCCGCTCGATTGCTGGGTGAAGACACGCCGTGGCTGCGCAGCCTCCCCGCTCGCGCTTTCACTCGACAGAGGTGCTGCCGGAGTTTGTGGTTTGGTCGGCGGATCCGTACGACAACTGGCTTCAGCTCCCCCGCTTCTTCGCCGGCAAACTGCCGGCCGGTGCCACTGGTGGGCTCTGGCTTCAAGCGGACGGCTGCAGCAGCAGAGCCTCCTGGGTTGCGGTGGAGGTCTCCATCGCCGGAAACGTGGCCTTGGCCCGCGGCTAGAAAACGTTTGCCCGCGCGCGTGGCTTGGGCCGGCGGTGCACCTTGCATTTCAAGTTTGATGGCGACGCCACCCTCTATGTGAGGGTGTTCGGAGAGGATGGCCTCCGTGTCGGGTGCTGCCCTGAAGATGATGACGGTGACCGGGTGCTTAGCCTCGGCGACGGCCGTGATGAAGATGAAGGCGGGCCCATGCCTGGCGGCGTACATAGCTCGCCAAGCTTTAGCGGTTCCCCCTCTGACGACAGCTCCTCCAGCGGCGGCCGTGATCAACCACCGCACCGCCGTGCTTGCTTCGAGTGGGGTAGCGGGTCATCCCGCCATCGCGCCTCGGTGAAGCGTGAGGAGGGGTCTGATTGAGCTCCGGAGGGCGGTGCGAATCCCCCTCCACGAGCCGTCACCGGGCAAGCCGCGTTTATTTTGTTTTTCTCCTTTCCCTACATATATATATATATATATATATATAGAGAGAGAGAGAGAGAGAGAGAGAGAAGTGTGGAGCCCCGTGGGGGCGTGCTAGATTGTTGCCTTTAATTATCATGCTATTTCCATTATTCCCATGTTGTTTTACGGTATTGCGTGCTCATGCGTAGGATCAACTTAGCTCGGGGGGACTCGCTGCAGTCTTCGCCTCGCGAGGCTCCAGCCTGAGGCTTCGTCGAGCGTCTTGAGGCCTACAAAAATTAGCCGGAGGGATAGCTTTCGAACCCTAGTCGTGAGGGTGACCGGCTCAGGTCCTGTGTTAGTGTCGCGATGCCCGTGGGGCATGGACTGGGAGGAGTGCTCCCGCTGTGAACTTGAGTAGGGAAGCCTCACGAAATTAGGTCAGAAGATACTCGCGAGGGCGCCCGCGCAGCCCCCTCACAAGGCTTGCAAAAGAAAAGACGAGTCAGGCGAGCAACAAAGACAGAGAATCATGGGACGGGGACGGCAAACAACACTAAAAGCAACTCCAATAAAGTTTCAAACAAGGGTGAACAAGCCAACTACAGAAAGCAAATGAAAAGCCGTGTTCGGCACCTAATCTAGACTTCGACGTCTTCTCACCAGCGCGGAGCTAAGTGCTGCCACTGGGCGTGGGCGGGAGCCCCCGAGGCCCGAGGGCGGCACTCTGGAGACTCTGGGGCGTGTACATCCCCAACTCATTATTACGTGAGAGTGTCACAGGCGGCGAGCTTCACAGGCATTGGCATTCTTCACAGGCACCGGGCCTTTTCTTGGGGCGATGAGCTTCATAGGCACTGGGTCTTCTTCACAGGCACCGGGCCTTTCCTTGGGACGACGAGCTTCACAAGCGCTGGGCCTTCCTTATAGGCACTAGGCCTTACTTCAAGGGTAAAATCTCCGGAGGTGCTGAATGTTCCACGTGTTCGGGATGGGCACCCCCTCCTGGGTCTCCAAGAGCGCGGCGCCAGGTCTGGAAACATGAACAACCTTGAACGGGCCCTTCCTGAAAGCACAAGTGCTCCCTAGGTGGTTTTGGTAATTGATGTCAACATATCTCTTGTTGGACTAACACTTTTATCTAGTATGTTTCAGATAAGTTCAACAATGGAGTGGCATGGACTAAAAGATGTGGGAACTCCTTCAAGATGCTAAGGACAAAGGATTGGCTCAAGCTTCAAGCTCAAGACTCTTCATTTTACATTTTAGTGATCCAAGATCACATTGAGTCTATAGGAAAAGCCAATACTATCAAGAAGGGATGAGGTGTTGCTTAATGAGTTTCTTGCTCCATAGTGCTTAGTGATATGCTCCAAAACCCTCAACTACTTTCCCACTTTCACACATATGTCCTAACCCTAAAGTCAATCTCGGCCCGATTGATTCTTTATATCCGGCGCCACCAAGTTCAGATGTCATAGCCACTGCCACAAACCCTAGGCAAATCGGTCTCACTGATAGGGATCTCGGTCTCACCAAGATGGGATTGCAATCTCTCTGTGTATGTCCATTACCAAAATCGGTCTCACCGATTTTGAGCAATCGGTACTACCGAGATTACAATGCAAACTCTCTGGTCAACTTTTACCAGAATCGGTCCCACCGAGTTTGCCTGACCAACTCTCTAGTTAGCTAATTACCAAAATCGGTCTCACCGAGTTTGTTTAATCGGTCTCACCGAGATTACGTTATGCCCTAACCCTAACCATATCGGTCCTACCGAGTTGCATTTCGGTCCCACCAAAAATCCTAACGGTCACTACATTTGCTGAATCGGTCCGACCGAGTTTATCAATTCGGTCCCACCGAGTTAGGCAAGTTGTGTGTAACGGTTAGATTTTGTGTGGAGGCTATATATACCCCTCCACCTCCTCTTCATTCGTGGAGAGAGCCATCAGAACGAACCTACACTTCCAACTTCCTATTTCTGAGAGAGAACTACCTACTCATGTGTTGAGGCCAAGATATTCCATTCCTACCATATGAATCTTGATCTCTAGCCTTCCCCAAGTTTCTTTCCACTCAAATCTTCTTTCCACCAGATCCAAATCCTATGAGAGAGAGTTGAGTGTTAGGGAGACTATCATTTGAAGCACAAGATCAAGGAGTTCATCATCAACGCACCATTTGTTACTTCTTGGAGAGTGGTGTCTCCTAGATTGGCTAGGTGTCACTTGGGATCCTCCGACAAGATTGTGGAGTTGAACCAAGGAGTTTGTAAGGGTAAGGAGATCGCCTACTTCGTGAAGATCTACCGCTAGTGAGGCAAGTCCTTCATGGGAGACGACCATGGTGGGATAGACAAGGTTGCTTCTTCGTGGACCCTTCATGAGTGGAGCCCTCCGTGGACTCGCGCAACCGTTACCCTTCGTGGGTTGAAGTCTCCACCAACATGGATGTACGATAGCACCACCTATCGGAACCACGCCAAAAACATCCGTGTCTCCAATTGTGTTTGAATCATCCAAAACCCTTCCCTTTACATTATTGCAAGTTGCATGCTTCACTTTCCGCTGCTCATATACTCTTTGCATGCTTGCTTGCTTTATGTTGTGAATGTTAAACTTGTGCCTAAACTCCACTTAAACTTAAAGAAGTTAAAAAATGCAACTTTGGTACTTAGTGTCTAATCACCCCCCTCTAGACACCTCTTCTCAAGGTCCTACAAGTGGTATCAGAGCATTTGTCTCCATTGCCTTGGTTTAATCACCATTGGAGGAAGATGGATGAGTCTACTTTGGGGAGTCTTAGACATAGAGTGCCTATTCTTGATGGAGAGTATTTTCATGAGTGGAAAAATTAGATGCTTGTAATTTTCAATCAATATCATTTGAACAAGTACATTTATAGCCCTTGTGCACCACATGTTGATCCTATGCATCCTACTCTTGACGAGTTAATTGACATGATTAGGAATCTTAGAACTGTTAATCTTATTACTAGAGGCTTGCCTAGAAACTTGATTATAAATTTTCCTACTCTTGAGTGTGCCTACACTATATGGAAATTTCTTGAGGAACGCTTTCCAAATTATTCCTTGAAAAATCTAGATGAAATTCTCCATAAGTCTATTGCTTTGAGTAAGATGAATACTAGTGATCCTATGTTTGGTGATCGTCTATTTGAACTTACAAATCTTATGCGTGCCAAAGGAGATGTTGGAATTATTAGTGATATTATTTCCGAAGCTATAAGAATTCATAAGCAAGATCATTGTCAAACTCACTCTAACAAATTGCCCTCTCTAGGATTTGATCCACCACATGACGATGTTCAACATGGATACTATGATGAGGATGATGATAGTGACTTCGATCTTGATGATGCAATGAGACACTTTGGTCTTATGGCAAATCTTCGGGGATATATGTTAGGAGGAGAGGAATGGGTTCTTGATAGTGGATGTACCGATCACATGACCGGAGATAAAGACATGTTTCGTGAGCTTGCTGAAAATGATAGTCCCCGAAAGTATGTCACTTTCGGTGACAACTCAAAGGGTAAGGTGGTTGGCCTCGGTAAGGTGGCCATCTCACATGATAGCTCCATTCAGAATGTTATGCTCGTTGAATCTCTTGGCTACAACTTACTTTCAGATTCTAGACTTGCTGATTTCGGTTTCAATGTCCTATTTACTGAAGTAGATTGCCAAGTGTTTCATCGAGACAATCATAAAATGGTCTTTACCGGTATACGTAGAGGTGATCTATACATTGTTGATTTCACTAAAAAGGCTCAACCTAAAACTTGCTTCATTGCTAAATCCTCAAAAGGTTGGTTATGGCATAGACGACTAGGTCATGTTGGTATGAGAAACCTTGACAAGCTTATTAAAGAGAATCATATCCTTGGTGTTAATGATGTCATATTTGATAAGGATAGACTTTGCAGTGCTTGTCAAGCAGGTAAATAGGTTGGAGGAAGGCATCCCGTGAAGAACATCATGACCACAAGGAGGCCACTCGAGCTACTTCACATGGATCTCTTTGGTCCCAACTCTTACAAGAGTCTCGGTGGAAATTCTTTTGGTCTAGTTATAGTTGATGATTTTTCAAGATTTACGTGGGTGTTCTTTCTCGATGATAAATCGCAGGTCCAAAAGATCTTCAAAAACTTCGCTAGGAAGGCCCAAAATCAATTTGAAGTGAAGATCAAGAAGGTTCGCAGCGACAACGGAACGGAGTTCAAGAATGCAAATGTGGACACCTTTCTTGATGAAGAAGGGATTTCACATGAGTTCTCGGCTACGTACACACCTCAAAAAATGGAGTTGTTGAGAGGAAGAACCGGACGCTCATCGAAATGGCGAGAACGATGCTTGATGAGTACAAGACACCGAAGCACTTTTGGGCAGAAGCGGTTGAGACAGCTTGTCATGCAACAAATCGCTTGTATCTTCACAAGCTACTCGGCAAGAC
>NC_041387.1:405776200-405807884 GCF_002162155.2 Triticum dicoccoides
TTGGATACTTTCGAGTATTCGGCTCAAAGTGCTACATTCTTGATAAGCATCATCGTTCTAAATTTGCTCCTAAGTCTCATGAAGGTTTCCTACTAGGTTATGGCTCAAACTCTCACACTTACCGTGTCTACAACAATTTCACCCAAAAGGTTGAAGAGACGGTAGATGTGAAGTTTGATGAATCTAACGGCTCGCGAGTAGAGCAATTGCCAATTGATGTAGGAGATAAAGATCCTTCGGAAGCAATCCAAGACTTGTCTATTGGCAAAGTCCATCCAACGGAGGTGAAGGAGAGTACCTCATCAGTCCAAGTGGAAGCTTCTACTTCACGACAAGGTGAACCAAGAGTTGATACGGAAGCATCCACAAGTGGGACACACCAAGATGAAGAAAACGAGGAAGTGCATCAAGATGAACGTCAACGACCTCCTTCTCCACCACGACAAGAGAATGACAACGCCAACAATGAAGAAGGCCAAGAAGAAGAACAAGATGAAGAAGAAGTTCAACCAAGAACCAAGCAAAAGCTTTCACGAGTTCGAGCAAGAACTGCTAAATACCATCCCGTCGAGCAAATCTACAATGATATTCAAACCGGGAGAATCACTCGCTCTAAAACTCGTTTAGCTAACTTTTGTGAAAACTATTCTTTCATCTCTAGCATTGAACCTATGAAGGTGGAAGAAGCATTGGAAGATCCGGATTGGATAAATGCTATGCATGAAGAGCTACACAACTTTGAGAGGAACCAAGTTTGGACATTGGTTGAGAAGCCCGACAACAACCACAACATCATCGGTACCAAATGAGTGTTTCGCAACAATCAAGATGAAGATGGACAAGTAGTTCGCAACAAAGCACGTCTCATCGCCCAAGGCTACACACAAGTCGAAGGTATGGAATATGGTGAGACTTACGCTCCCGTTGCTAGACTTGAGTCAATTCACATCTTACTTGCCTATGCTAATCATCATGATATCACCTTGTACCAAATGGACATTAAAAGTGCTTTTCTAAATGGTGAAATAGAGGAGGAAGTTTATGTTAAGCAACCTCCCGACTTTGTCAATCCTAAGAAACCCAATCATGTTTACAAACTTCACAAAGCCCTTTATGGTCTTAAACAAGCTCCTAGAGCATGGTATAAATGCTTGACCAAGTTCCTTATTGAGAAAGGCTTTGAAATTGGGAAAATTGATCCACACTTTTTACTAAAAGGGTTAATGGAGAACTATCTGTGTGCCAAATCTATGTTGATGATATTATATTTGGTTCAACTAACCCTCATTTTAGTGAAAAGTTTGGGAAGCTAATGTCGGAGAAGTTTGAGATGTCTATGATGAGTGAACTCAAATTCTTTCTTGGGTTGCAAATCAAGCAAACTAAGGAAGGTACTTTTGTTTCTCAAACGAAGTACACCAAGGACTTATTCAAGAAGTTCAATATGCAAGAATGCAAAGGTATGTCTACACCCATGCCTACTAGTGGACATTTTGACTTGACCAAAGATGGTGAACCGGTTGATCAAAAGGTTTATCGCTCTATGATTGGTTCATTGTTATATCTATGTGCTTCACGTCCCGATATCATGCTAAGTGTGTGCATGTGTGCACGATATCAAGCTGCTCCTAAAGAATGTCATCTTAAGGCCGTGAAAAGGATAGTGAGATACTTAATCTATACACCAAATTTTGGCATTTGGTATCCCAAGAGGGCCTCGTTCGATCTTGTTGGCTACTCTGACTCGGACTATGCCGGAGACAAGGTTGATAGAAAGTCCACTTCGGGTACTTGTCAATTTCTTGGTAGATCTCTTGTGTCTTGGTCCTCCAAGA
This sequence comes from Triticum dicoccoides, assembly GCF_002162155.2. NCBI lineage: Eukaryota > Viridiplantae > Streptophyta > Magnoliopsida > Poales > Poaceae > Triticum > Triticum dicoccoides. The sequence goes on from NC_041387.1 coordinate 405,778,036, forward strand.
AACAAAACTCGGTATCCTTATCCACCGCCGAAGCGGAATACATTGCCACTGGTTCATGTTGTGCTCAATTACTTTGGATGACCCAAACTCTTAAAGATTATGGGATATATGTGAAACATGTTCCATTGCTTTGTGACAATGAAAGTGCTATCAAAATTGGTCATAATCCCGTACAGCATTCTCGAACTAAGCATATTGAAGTTCGTCATCATTTCATTCGAGATCATGTTGCTAAGGGTGACATTGATCTTAAGCATGTTTGCACCGAAAAGCAATTAGCGGATATATTCACTAAACCTCTTGATGAGAAAGTGTTTTGTAGGTTGAGAGGAGAATTGAACATCATTGATGCTTCAAACTTGGAGTAGAAACTCCATTGGATACATGCAAGACATGAGCTTATGACTAATCCTTGATTTTTTCTCTTATGATGAAAATCTTATGTCTTGGATATATTTTATCTTGCATGTTATCTAACCCATGTAGGTACTTGGTTGAATCAAATTCCATGAGATTGTAACCTACTCATATCTTGAGTAATCTCTACATCACCAAGTCTCTACACAATGGTGGTTGAAGACAAGGAAGCACGAAACCATTCGAACATATCCTTTGACAAATTCTATGTTGAGCTTCATGATTGTCATTTTTGGATACACAAGTGCTCTTCCTTGCAAGAACTAACCCATGTAGGTAGATGGACTCAAATTCCAAGTGGTGCTCCCAACTCTTGATGAGCTACATCAACCTTGAGCAACCCACATAAGTTCAACTACATATTCAACACCACCAACCAAGGTATGTTATTCCATCTTAGAGAAGCTTTACTCCAAGTCATGAGCTAAAGTAACTCGACAAGATGTGAATACATCAAGATGCTTAAACGAAAAATGGCAACCCCATTTTGAGCTTAAACAATGAGTATGACCTATGATCAAGTGATCTCACTTGACTCCTAAGTCAATATACTCTAACATAGGTGACTTTGTCGCCGACCATCTCTAGATGAAGTTCTCTTGTGTTCTTTTCTGTACTTTTGCATTTGTCTCATGCATATTTGTTTCCCCTTCAAAAAAAACTTCATCTAGATTTCTTTCTGTTTACTCTACATTTTCTGCATCCAATTCATTGCATATCATTCAGTAAATTCCTTGCAAATCTTTGTGAGACCCTACTAGTCTAGTGAGCTGAGGTGACAAGTGTTTTCTCTGCGATGAACTCAGTTTCACCGACTTGTTTTTTTCGGTCCAACCGAATCCTTTCGGTACAACAGAAGCATACCACTCGGTGCCACCGATTTCACAATAGGAAAAACAGTTTGCCACTTATTCTGTCTTTCTTCTGATCCAGCTCCACTCAATGAATCTTGTCCTCTCCAAGCATCGCATTTATATAAATGCTTTGTGTTGTGACTCAAGGATCAAACCCTTCTTGGAAATTGATGTCAAAGGGGGAGAGAGAGATCACATCAAAGCTTATCACTTAGAGAGATCACATCAGAGAGGGATAGTATCACCTCCTCAGGGGGAGAAAGAGATCTCCAGGGGGAGAGAATACTCAAGTAGAAAGTATTTCTCAAGGATCCCAGATGCTTGGTGTTCAAGAGGAGAGATGCCACATGTCTTATTGAGGGGAAAAGACATGTTCATATGTGCTTATTTGCATTAGTTTGCATTAGCTCTATTCATTTATATCTTTTAGCTCTGATTTTCTGTTCCCTGTCTTCTCCCAGTATCCCATGCTAGATTCAGGGGGAGCAAGACACCTAAAGGAAAGAAATCATTTAAATTCATTGCATATATTTACTCTTGGGGACATGTCTAATCCAATGTGGTACTTAGTACTCACTCTCTACATGTCATCCCAGTCTTGGTATTCTTGTGGTTTCTTCTGTTTGCTCTGGCTAGTAGATGTATCTATGTTATCTAACCTTGTTTACGCAGGTTCATTCCATCCTAAGCCAACTCAAGACTACAAGGTAAGTATATGCATCACAATCATGTGTATGAGGAATTCTTGCTGATGTACATACTGTTTGGAAGAAGGACTCATGGGCATGAAGGTATTTTCTTTAATATTCTTTGCTCTGATGCATATGGCCAAGATACATGTAACACTTTGCCTACTCTGTCATGGTTATGCTCTCGCATGCTTCTATATTCCATATTCACATGATTGCACACATGTAGGGGGAGCCTATGCTTGTTACATGTCTTTCCAAAGCTTTACTTGCTACTCTTTATATCTTTATCTAAAGCTTTGATGTATGTTGTCATCAATTACCAAAAAGGGGGAGATTGAAAGCACAAGTGCTCCCTAGGTGGTTTTGGTAATTGATGTCAACATATCTCTTGTTGGACTAACACTTTTATCTAGTATGTTTCAGATAAGTTCAACAATGGAGTGGCATGGACTAAAAGATGTGGGAACTCCTTCAAGATGCTAAGGACAAAGGATTGGCTCAAGCTTCAAGCTCAAGACTCTTCATTTTACATTTTAGTGATCCAAGATCACATTGAGTCTATAGGAAAAGCCAATACTATCAAGAAGGGATGAGGTGTTGCTTAATGAGTTTCTTGCTCCACAGTGCTTAGTGATATGCTCCAAAACCCTCAACTACTTTCCCACTTCCACACATATGTCCTAAACCTAAAGTCAAACTCGGCCCCACTGATTCTTTATAACCGGCGCCACCGAGTTCAGATGTCATAGCCACTGCCACAAACCCTAGGCAAATCGGTCTCACCGATAGGGATCTCGGTCTCACCAAGATGGGATTGCAATCTCTCTGTGTATGTCCATTACCAAAATCGGTCTCACCGATTTTGAGCAATCGGTACTACCGAGATTACAATGCAAACTCTCTGGTCAACTTTTTACCAAAATCGGTCCCACCGAGTTTGAGTAATCGGTCCCACCGAGTTTGCGTGACCAACTCTCTGGTAAGCTAATTACCAAAACGGTCTCACCGAGTTTGTGTAATCGGTCCCCCCAAAAATCCTAACGGTCACTAGATTTTCTGAATCGGTCCGACCGAGTTTATCAATTCGGTCCCACCGAGTTTGGCAAGTTGTGTGTAACGGTTAGATTTTGTGTGGAGGCTATATATACCCCTCCACCTCCTCTTCATTCGTGGAGAGATCCATCAGAACGAACCACCACTTCCAACTTCCTATTTCTGAGAGAGAACTACCTACCATGTGTTGAGGCCAAGATATTCCATTCCTACCATATGAATCTTGATCTCTAGCCTTCCCCAAGTTGCTTTCCACTCAAATCTTCTTTCCACCAGATCCAAATCCTATGAGAGAGAGTTGAGTGTTGGGGAGACTATCATTTGAAGCACAAGAGCAAGGAGTTCATCATCAACGGACCATTTGTTACTTCTTGGAGAGTGGTGTCTCCTAGATTGGCTAGGTGTCACTTGGGAGCCTCCGACAAGATTGTGGAGTTGAACCAAGGAGTTTGTAAGGGCAAGGAGATCGCCTACTTCGTGAAGATCTACCGCTAGTGAGGCAAGTCCTTCGTGGGCGACGGCCATGGTGGGATAGACAAGGTTGCTTCTTCGTGGACCCTTCGTGGGTGGAGCCCTCCATGGACTCGCGCAACTGTTACCCTTCGTGGCTTGAAGTCTCCACCAACGTAGATGTACGATAGCACCACCTATCGGAACCACGCCAAAAACATCCGTGTCTCCAATTGCGTTTGAATCCTCCAAAACCCTTCCCTTTACATTATTGCAAGTTGCATGCTTCACTTTCCGCTGCTCATATACTCTTTGCATGCTTGCTTGCTTTATATTGTGAATGTTAAACTTGTGCCTAAACTCCACTTAAACTTAAAGAAGTTAAAAACTACAATTTTGGTACTTAGTGTCTAATCACCCCCCTTCTAGACACCTCTTCACAAGGTCCTATACTTCCACATGGGTGTCGGTGTCAAAACCGGCGAATCTCAGGTAGGGGGTTCCGAACTGTGCGTCTAGGCGGATGGTAACAGGAGACAAGGGACACTATGTTTTTACCCAGGTTTGGGCCCTCTCGATGGAGGTAAAACCCTACTCCTGCTTGATTAATATTGATGGTATGGGTAGTACAAGAGTTGATCTACCATGAGATCACAGAGGCTAAACCCTAGAAGCTAGCCTATGGTATGATTGTTGTTCGTCCTACGGACTAAAACCCTCTGATTTATATAGACACCGGAGAGGGCTAGGGTTACACAGAGTCGGTTACACTGGGAGGAGATCTACATATCCGTGTTGCCAAGCTTGCCTTCCACGCGAAGGAAAGTCCCATCCGGACACGGGATGAAGTCTTCAATCTTGTATCTTCATAGTCCGGGAGTCCGGCCAAAGTTCATAGTCCGGCCATCTGGACACCCCCTAATCCAGGACTCCCTCAGTAGCCCCTGAACCAGGCTTCAATGATGACGAGTCTGGTGCGCAAATTGTCTTCGGCATTGCAAGGCGGGTTCCTCCTCCGAATACTTCATAGAAGATGTTTGAACACAAGGATAGTGTCCGACTCTGCAAAATAAGTTCCACATACCACCGTAGAGAGAATAATATTTGTACAAATCTAATCTGCTGACGTACTCTGTAGCGTGACATCATGCCACAGCCTAGCCTTTATTCGAGTCGTTTTACCGTCCCACCTCAGCACGTTTAGCGAGGCGGTTTCCTTGGCACGTTTTGTCAAAGCAGAGATCGTGTCCCCTTATTCAGGGATTCTCATCAATACGGGTGTGGGTAACCCAACCGCGCCATTAATCACGGCGCTTGGGAGATAAGCGAGTTTTACTAGGCTGGTGGGGGCACATAGTTTCGGCCGCCCATATAAGGGGATAAGGATCCACCATTTCCATCTACGTCTTCCTTCTCCTTCACTTATCCATCCCTGCGCACTCGAGCTCCAGCGCCCAAGTCCGCACTCCCCACCTCGACCTTCTCCGACCATGTCCGGAGCGGGAGGCAGGTGGATGGCCTCCTCCGTCACGGAGGGGCAAATCAAAAAGCTGAGGAAAGCCCGATACTTGTCCAACGACATCGCGCACCGGCTCCCAGCTGAGGGGCAGCTCATCCCCACCCCCAGGCCCCATGAGAGGGTCGTGTTTCTCCCCCATTTCCTCCGTGGACTGGGCTTTCCTCTTCATCCATTTGTCTGGGGGCTCATCTTCTACTACGGCCTAGATTTCCACGATCTGGCCCCGAACTTCATCCTCAACATCTCGGCGTTTATCGTCATGTGCGAGGTCTTCCTCCGCATCCAGCCCCACTTTGGCTTATGGCTGAAGACCTTCAATGTCAAGCCGAACGTTGTGGGCGGCCGGCAAGCGGAGTGCGGAGGCGCCATGGTGGGCAAGATGGCCAACGTCACATGGCTCGAGGGCTCCTTTGTGGAAACCATCAAAGGATGGCAATCGGGGTGGTTCTACATCACCGAGCCGCATGACCTTGAATGGGCAGCGACCCCCGAGTTCCGACCTGGCATCCCCACACGGCTCACCTCATGGAAAGAGACGGGCCTGTCGTGGGGTAATCCGGAAGAGGCGACCGGACTCCAAACCTGCGTCCAGAACCTGATGGACAAGAAGGTTAAACTCGTTAATGTTGTCCAGGTCATGCTCTTCCGCCGGATCCTCCCGTGTCAACGGCGGGCTTTTAATCTGTGGGAATTCGACCCGGCCCAGCACCAAACTTTGTCCAGGCTCTCCGACACAACGCACGAAGATGCTTGGAAGGTGCTTTTCAAGAGCTCCGAGGTCCACCCTCCCACTACCGAGGATCGCAGATTCTGCGCGAAACGCCAAGCTAGTGCGGTAAGCTTAGTTTACCCATTACAGGGTACTTGTTTTTCATAGTTTGACTCTATGCGGGATCTAGACTCCCATTCCTTTAACAGGACTCGCAGAAGAAGGCCGGACAGATCGACTGTCCGGCTCCCTTGCCCGAAGGCCCAGCAGACGCACGCTTGATGAAGCTGCTGGTCCCGGCACTTCACGTGGTGCGAGAGAAGAAGGCCAAGAAGAAGGCCACGGGGACTCGAAGGAGCTCCCGATGCCTGGTGGTGTCGGACTCATTGCCCGACGACCCCAAAGCGCACTCCTCCTCCGAAGACGAGGAGGAGGAAGAAGAAGCCACTCCCCCTCCAGCGGGGGGAGGAAAGAAAAGGAAGGCTGCCCCGACTGGGGAGGACGGAGGGTCCAAGAAGGGGAAGACCATTCTCCCGGACTACGCCTCCGATGCCGAAGATGGCGGAGAGGAGTGGCCATCTAGGGACAAGCCCCTCGCAAAATCGTAAGTATCTGGATGCCAGAATAACTCACAGCATTCCTTTATTGCACAGTACCTTCTGACGCTGAATATAATCATGCAGTCCGCCCAAGGCTCAGCTCGACGATTCGTCGAGCGGCTCCCTGGATTCGTCGGATATGAATAGTCTTTCACTCCCGACGGCTACCTCCCCCCGCCATACGGACGAGGCCGAGGTCGAGTCCCAAAAGGGGCTAAGCCAGGAGGAGGTGGTCCTGGAGGCACAGCAAGATGACCTCCCGGACTCCAGGCCCAAAGGGGATAAAATCCCGGAGGGATCTAAGTCCGGCCCTGGGCCGGACACCGCACCGGAACCTTTAGTGGTTCCGGAATCCGGTAGGCGGCCCCCTCACAAGAAGGGCAAGCCTACGACGCCGGCATCCTCCGTCCAACCTGAGATGCCGGACAATTTGCTGGAGGTGCTTAACAGCGCCTCCATCAACGAGGAGCACCACACTGTTATGAGTGTGGTGATCCAGAAGGTTCAGTCCGCCAAGAGCGGGCTGACAGAAGCCTATGCCAGCCTTCTAACAGGCTTCGAGGTATGTATTTAAAACATGTAATTTTTTTACCGCATAGACAGTAGCCCCTGATGCTCAGTTTGGTGTTCGGAAAGAAAAGCCGGACTGAGGATCTAAAAGATATACGCAGGAGTCTAACATAAAAATGTCAATATGGGAATGCAGGCCGCGCTGCTGACCTCTGCCGCACTGACTACGGAGGTTGATGTATTGAAGCAGTGCCTCGAGCGGTCCGAGAACGAGCTCGGCCTTGCCAAGAAGCAGCTCGAGGACAAGGAAGGTGGGTAGTACCTTATGTAAGTGTATATAAAAATACCTGGTTGCAAATATTGATAGGACCAACGTGAATGTGATAGGGGCCACAACCGAGGTGGCGACCCCGAAGGAAGCACTGTCCAAGGCCGAAGATAATGCGGCCATGGAGTGCACCGAGTGAGAGAAACAAGAGACGCGGGTGGCGGAGGTGCGGCAAGAGCTCGATGCTCTCGTGAAAAAACACGAGAGTTTAGAGCTTGACTCAAAAAATGCGAGAGTCCGAGCTTACCTCGGCACTTGAAAGCGCCAAATCTGCCAAGGCCGAAGCCCAAAAAGCCCTCCAGGAGATTGAGGCGATGAAAAAGATAGCGGCGGGTAAGGCATTCTTTATGCAAAGCAATCATGTGAAAGTGAATTACGTGTTACTTACCCGAATCCGTAGCTCTCCAGGAGCATTTGCAGATCTGCCCCGCAGTGTGTCTGACGCCACCGCATTCTACCGAGACGAAGAAGGGAGCTCGACGGAGAAGGTGTTCTGGTCCCAGTATGCTGAGGCCGGACACCCAGTGCCCTTGAGCGACCAGCTAAAGCAGCTGATCGAGCTCCATAAGGTGGCCGAACAGGCCATGAAGGGCCTTATAGGCCGGCTGTGGCCTGGGGAGGTCCTGCCTGAGACCTACTTTCGGCTGGTGAGGCGGCTGGTGGATGCCTGTCCATGGCTTGAAGTCATCAAGCGCTCCGTATGCATCGAAGGCGCCCGTAGGGCCCTTGCCCGTGCTAAAGTGCACTCGGGCAAGCTGGATGCTGAGAAGCTGGTGACTGAAGGACCCCCAGAGGGGAAGGAGCATCGAAGGCCTGAGATGTACTATGAGGGCGTCCTGAAGGGTGCCCGCCTTGTGGCGAACGAATGTTCCAAGGATTTAATTTTTGAGTAAACTCGCTCGTGTTTTTATCATGTGCGCTGAAAACTTGTCCATATGCGCTAAGCAACGCTTTTTGAATTTAAAATATTACCTTCTGTGCGGCCATTTATTAAATCTGAGAGATGCAAGTCGTCGGCTTCTACCCCCATGCCACGAGTGCTGGGGTGTTCGGGATAAACCTGAGCGCTCTTGTTCCCATTCTTGGGTTCTTCGAGGGAGGCGCTAAGCACAACGAACAAGGCAATCGAACTTATAATGCTTTATCACTCTCACTTAGCCATAGAATTCTATAATTTTAAATTTTGGCGAAGCCCCTAGTATTCGGAAGACCGAGTTCGGGGCGTTATCCACGCCTAGGCCGGACAAAGCCAACTCCTCGCTCTAAGCGGCATAAGTCTTTAAGGACTCGAAAAAACCTCTCGAACAGCGACCGGCTCTCGCCCTATCATGACGGTCAGTTTTAGCTTTCTCTACTGAGGTGTTAACCCAGCTCAACTGGGGCACAATCGCAGTAGTTCTCCTAGCGCTACCTTAGCCGATATAGCGGAACGTAAGGTACCAAAACATGGGAGCCGGGCAAACCCAACTATTGACCCAAGGCATGATTCGGAGCCGATGCATATAATGCTATAAGTTCGGGGTGCCGCACTCGTGAGAGTGTTCGGTCTTCTCACACCGTATTCTGGGGTACTTAAGCCCCTGGTGTTTTGGCTGTACCAAAGTGTACGGTTGCATAATGTCATAACTGAACATATGTAAAAAATGAATGCAATAATAGACAAGAACTATGTATTGTTTATTAAAGGCTGCTATGAAAGCGGGATGATACAAATAGTGCGATAAGCAAGAGATGGGATTTTTTGACATGTCCCCCACCAAGGGCGAGCTGCAAGACTTTAAGTAAAACAGGTATTTAGCTCGTTATAGAGACCACCTGGACTTTTGACGTGGCTTGTTGTCTCCCTGGCTGTTGCATCGTGTATTGGGTGATTGTACTGCCGGACAGGCCTTCCGAATAGTGGAGTCCTGAAAGTAATAAAAGAAATGACAAAATCGGGAGCCCCTAGTGCGGTTGAGCCGCATTCTGGGCGTGCCGTGGTTGTGCCCCTCCCCTTATGCCCATGGTATTTCCAGAGCCTAATTATGTACGCGTGGTACTGGTTTCGCAATCTTGCGAGGGCTGGGGTTGGGGCCGCATTGCTATGCTTGCTCGGAATGTGCCAGACGGTCTTGTTGTAGGTTACTTCGGGCGCGCTTGACGTTGTCCGAACGTTTAATAGACGGACTGGAGAGTTGCCTTGAGAGGCTTCTTTGTACTTCCGCCGCCAGGACCGCCGTGTGCTCCTCTGTTCGGAGAGAGCGTTCGGTGTTTCCATTGACCGTAATGACTCCTCGAGGGCCTGGCATCTTGAGCTTGAGATATTCGTAGTGCGGCACCACATTGAACTTTGCAAATGCGGTTCGCCTGAGCAGGGCGTGATAGCCACTGCGGAACGGGACTATATCGAAGATTAACTCCTCGCTTCGGAAATTATCCGGGGATCCGAAGACCACTTCGAGTGTAACTGAGCCTGTACAGCTGGCCTCTACACCTGGTATGACGCCTTTAAAGGTCGTCTTTGTGGGTTTAATCCTTGAGGGGTCTATGCCCATCTTTCGCACTGTATCCTGATAAAGCAGGTTCAGGCTGCTGCCGCCGTCCATGAGGACTCTAGTGAGGTGAAATCCGTCAATAATTGGGTCTAGAACCAATGTGGCGAATCCGCCGTGACGAATGCTAGTGGGGTGGTCCCTTCGATCAAAAGTGATCGGGCAAGAGGACCATGGGTTGAACTTTGGAGCGACTGGCTCCAATGCATACATGTCCCTGAGCGCACGCTTCCGTTCCCTTTTGGGGATGTGGGTTGCGTATATCATGTTCACCGTCCGCACTTGTGGGGGAAAGCCCTTCTGTCCTCTGTTGTTCGGCGGCCGGGGCTCCTCCTCGTCGTCGCTATGCAGCCCCTTGTCTCTGTTTTTGGCACTTAACTTGCCTGCCTGCTTGAACACCCAACAATCCCTGTTGGTGTGATTGTCTGGTTGTTCGGGGGTGCCGTGTATCTGGCACGAGCGATCGAGTATCCGGTCTAAACTAGACGGGCCCAGAGTATTTCTTTTGAATGGCTTTTTCCGTTGACCGGGTTTAGAGCCCCTGAATCTGGCATTAATTGCCGTATCCTCAGTATTGTCGCCGTTAATGCGGTGCTTGTGTTTGTTGCGACGCGACTTGCCATTGTTGTCCTTGGTATCTGAATTACCGGGGCTCTTGGTCATGTTATTGCTACGAGCTAGCCAGCTGTCTTTTCCCGCGCAAAAGCAGGTCATGAGTGTCGTGAAGGCTGCCATGGATTTTGGCTTTTCCTGTCCTAGGTGCCGGGCAAGCCATTCATCTCGGATGTTATGTTTGAAGGCTGCGAGGGCCTTTGCGTCCGGACAGTCGACTATTTGATTTTTCTTGGTTAGGAACCGTGTCCAGAATTGTCTGGCCGATTCCTCTGGCTGCTGAATTATGTGGCTTAGGTCATCGGCGTATGGTGGTCGCACATAGGTGCCCTGGAAATTGTCAAGGAATGCGGATTCCAGGTCCTCCCAGCAACCAATTGACTCTGCTAGCAAGTTGTTAAGCCAATGCCGAGCTGGTCCTTTAAGCTTGAGTGGGAGGTATTTGATAGCGTGTAGATCATCACCACGGGCCATGTGCATATGAAGGAGATAATCCTCGATCCATACCGCAGGGTCTGTTTTGCTATTGTATGATTCGATGTTTACGGGTTTAAAACCCTCGGGGATTTGATGATCCATTACTTCATCTGTGAAGCATAGTGGGTGTGCGGCGCCTCTGTACTGGGCTATATCATGACGTAGCTCGGACGAGCTTTGTCTATTGTGTTCGACCTGGCCGTATTTGCAATATCTGGCATGACGGTTGTCGTCACGTGTCGTGGGGCACCCACGTGATCCTTAGATCGATCTTGTTTGTCTTGCCTTGTCCTCCAATATGTCTCACAGGTCTGGCGCGTTTCCCCGTGCCTTGGTACTTTTTGAGCGGCGCCATGGTGCGGCTTGAGTAGATGGCTGAAAGGCCTCTCTGTCGCGGCCACGGGGTGGCCGGTCAGCCGCATCATATGCTGGTGATGTAGGTTTAGTTGCCTCCTCCTCTAATTGGAGTAGCAGCCTACGCTTTGGGTAGCTCTTGGAGGGGCGTTCGAGTTTGTACTCTTCGGCAGTGAGGACTTCGGTCCATCTGTCGGCTAGCAAGTCTTGGTCAGCTCTAAGTTGTTGCTGTTTTTTCTTGAGGCTGCTTGCCGTGGCCATAAGCCTGCGTTTGAAACGCTCTTGTTCGACGGGGTCCTCAGGCACGACAAATTCGTCGTCGTCGAGGCTTGCTTCTTCTTCGTAGGGAGGCATGTAATTATCGTCCTCGACCTCTCTGTTTGCCGCTCTATTATGAGGGCTGGCTTCTCCATCCTCCTGCGCTGAATCCTGCTAGAGGGGTTTTTCTTCGGCACTGTCCGGGGTGTTATTGTCTCCGGTGCCGGAATCGCTGTTTTTGTTTTGGCGGGATTTGGAGCGGCGCCGCTGACGCCCGCGCTTAGGCTGTTTCTTGGAGGGGTCATCCTCCGTTGTTCCCTCGCCATCCCCTTCTTTTGGGGTGTCCACCATGTATATGTCATATGATGAGGTGGCTTTCCAGTGCCCTATAGGCGCTGGTTCTTGGTCGCCTCCTTCATCGGCGTCCATACCGTCGATGTCTTCGGAGTCGAAGTCGAGCATGTCGGTTAAATCATCGACAGTGGCTACGAAGTGGGTGGTGGTGGGTTTCAAATTTCTTCGTCGTCCGCATCCCAACCTTGCTGACCATAGTCCTGCCAGGGCTCTCCTGATAAAGAGAGAGACTTTAGTGAATTCAGGATGTCACCAAAAGGCGAGTGCTGAAAGATGTCCGCGGCGATGAACTCCATGATCGGAGCCCAATTGGGTTCGATCGGAAGGGGCATGGAAGATTCGGAGTCCGGAAAGGAGTCCGGCACCTTCGAGTCACGAGCTTTGCGAAGGACAAGACTGGTGTTCGGCTCGACCGCCATAGAGATTGCAGCCCCCGAGGCGGCGTCCAGCCACCTGTCCTCGATCGGCGCAGTCGGCTCCGAGCTAAGGGTCAGAGCGGACACCTAAGCGGCCCTCTGGGCATTGTCCGGCGGCAGAGCTAGATCGTGCCCATCGTGACAGTGCGGCGTGCTCGACTGTGGCTCGAATCCGTCGAAGATCAAGTCTCCGCGGACGTCAGCCGTGTAGTTCAAACTTCCAAATCTGACCTGATGGCCAGGGGCGTAGCTTTCGATCTACTCCAGATGGCCAAGTGAATTGGCCCGCAGTGCAAAGCTGCCGAATATGAAGATCTGTCCGCGGAGAAAAGTCTCACCCTGGACCGCGTCGTTGTTGATGATCGAAGAAGCCATCGGGCCTAAAGGTGATGACACAGAGGAACTCTCAATGAAAGCACCAATGTCGGTGTCAAAACCGGTGGCTCTCGGGTAGGGGGTCCCGAACTGTGCGTCTAGGCGGATGGTAACAGGAGACAAGGGACACGATGTTTTTACCCAGGTTCGGGCCCTCTCGATGGAGGTAAAACCCTACTCCTGCTTGATTAATATTGATGGTATGGGTAGTACAAGAGTTGATCTACCACGAGATCAAAGAGGCTAAACCCCAGAAGCTAGCCTATGGTATGATTGTTGTTCGTCCTACGGACTAAAACCCTCCGGTTTATATAGACACCGGAGAGGCCTGGGGTTACACAGAGTCGGTTACACTGGGAGGAGATCTACATATCCATATTGCCAAGCTTGCCTTCCACGCCAAGGAAAGTCCCATATGGACACGGGACGAAGTCTTCAATCTTGTATCTTCATAGTTCGGGAGTCCGGGCAAAGGTCATAGTCCGGCAATCCGGACACCCCCTAATCCAGGACTCCCTCAATGGGCGAGAGCTTGTGCAGCCCTGCCCTGGAGAGCACCCGCCTGAGCACGAGGTCACCTACCTCGAGAGTCCTGGGGTGGATGCGGCGGCAATGGTACCTCCGCAGCGCCTGCTGCTATCTTTCCGCTTGAAGCACAGCCTCCCGATGGTGGTCCTCCCCTAGCACGAGATCCATCCCCCGCATGGCGTCCTGATGCGCTTCGTCAAACGCCAGGACCCGCGCGGAGCGATGCCTGAGCTCGTGAGGGAGGACCGCCTCTGCTCCGTAGACGAGGAAGAACGGGGTTTTGCCGGTTGACTTGGTAGTGGTTGTGCGGATGGACCACAACACGGACTGGAGATCGTCATACCAGCCCCTACCGCAGGCCTCCAGCTTCTTCTTGAAGGTCCTAGTTTTGAGGCCTTTCAGGACCACTGCGTTGGCACGTTCAGCCTGGCCATTGCTCCGAGGGTGTGCCACCGAAGCATAGCATATCTGCGTTCCAAGGTTAGCACAATATGTTTTGAAGAGATTGATGGTGAACTGCAAACCGTTGTCGGCGATGATGCGATTAGGCACCCCGGACCGGCTCACGAGGCTCTTGATGAACTTGACTGCTGAACCAGCTGGGATGGTGCGGACAGCTTCTACCTCTGCCCACTTGGGGAACTTGTAAATGGCAATGTAGAGGTAGCGATAGCCCCCTGGCGCCCGGGGAAACGGGCCCAAAATGTCCAGCCCCCAAACCACGAATGGCCATGAGAGTGGAATGGTCTGCAGGCCCTGGGCCGACTGATGAATCTGCTTGGCGTAGAATTGACAGGCTTCACAAGCCTTTACCAGCTCGATTGCGTCGTTGAGTGCTGTAGGCCAATAGAACCCGCTACAAAACACCTTGCCGATGAGGGTCCGTGATGACGAGTGGTGGCCACAGTCTCCATCGTGAATGTCTGCCAGCAACTCTTTCCCCTGTTCCCTAGAGATGCAACATAGGGAAACATCATTTGGCTGCTTCCAGTAGAGCTCTCTGTCTTGGATGCAGTAGGCCGTGGCCTGCCGCGCCACGCATTCCGCGTCCTCCTCCTTCTCTGGCAATGTCCCTTGCATCAGGTAATCCTTGAGTTCCGCAGTCGAACATCCCTCCTGAGGCTCCAGCGCCAGGAGCAAGCGTGCTCCTGAGGTCGGGCCACAGGCCGTAGCTCCTGATGCAGGTGGTTGAGGGAGTTCCTCCCGAGGCTGCGCTGTACTTGATAGTGACGGTGCTGCTGAGGGCTTGAAGAGTCGTTCCTCGAAGACGCCGGGCTCTTGAGGCAGCCGCCTGGACGCCCTCCTGGTGATGTCAACAGCCTCTTGATTGGTGCCGCGGGGCCCATGCTGCAACTCCAACCCCCAAAACTGCTTTTCCATTCTGCAGACCTCCGCAAGATACGCTTCCATGTGTTTGTCCTTCGGCTCGTACACCTTGTTGGAGAAGTTGACGTGGGTCTGTGAATCACCCTTGATGATGAGGCGCTTTACCCCCAAGGCCGCTGCAGCCTTCAAGCCTGCTATCAGGCCCTCGTATTCTGCTATGTTGTTGGAGACCTTCTCTCCAGGCTGGAAACAGAGCTGTACGGCGTAATAGAGCTTGTCCTGAGTGGGAGATATAAGCACTGCGCCAGCCCCCACGCCATGTCGCGAGAACGCTCCGTCGAGGTACATGACCCAGCCATCCGGCGCCTCACTTCCTGGGGACAGTGACCGATCTTCGCTTGCTTCGAGCGCTGGCGCCTCTATCCATTCTGCCACAAAATCTGCAAGTGCGGCTCCTTTGACGACCCTCGCCGTGCTGAATTCCAACCGAAACACTTGCAACTCGATGTTCCATTCGGTGACCCTTCACGCTGAGTTGGGACTCTTGAGTACCCTTTCCAATGGATATGCCGAGACGACCTTGATGGGGTGACCTTGAAAGTACTGTCGTAGCTTGCACGAGGCCACTAATAGTGCGAGCAAGAGCTTCTGAGGCATGGGGTATCATGCCCTCGCATCCCGCAGCACCGTGCTAACAAAATACAGTGGGTGCTTGACGAGGGTAGGCGTGCTGGTGAGGTCGGTGCCCTCTGAAGGATCAGGCGCCTCCTGAGATGATGGAGCCCCCAGCCCCTAGCTGCCTGGTGCGGCCTCTTCAGCCCTGGGGCGTCCCCCTGTCGAGGCTGGCCTTCATCTGCTGCGGCCGTGGTCTTCGCGTGGCCTTCTTGGTCTTGCGCTGCCATGGCCAGTGCCATGGCCGGTCATGGCGCAGCTTTGACCTGGCACTCCTCCCGCACCGCCACTAGAGCTGCATTAGCGGAGTAGGGTGTGGCAGCAAGGTAGAGCACCAAGGGCTCCCGAG
This sequence comes from Triticum dicoccoides, assembly GCF_002162155.2. Lineage (NCBI taxonomy): Eukaryota > Viridiplantae > Streptophyta > Magnoliopsida > Poales > Poaceae > Triticum > Triticum dicoccoides. The sequence continues at coordinate 405,793,419 of NC_041387.1, forward strand.
GGCGTGAAGCCACCATCACCAGAGGGCTGGTCAGGTACTTCTTGAGGTCTTGGAACGCTTTGTCAGCCTCTTGAGTCCATTCGAACGGACCCGTCTTCTTCATCAGCTTGAAAAAGGGCAGGGCACGTTCCCCCAGCTTGGAGATGAAGCGCCCTAACACGGTTACTCGCCTAGTGAGCTTCTGCATTTCCCTAAGGGTTTGCGGCGGACTCATGTCTTCGACTGCCTTGACCTTCTCCGGGTTAGCCTCAATACCTCTGTGGGACACAAGGAAGCCAGAAGCTTGCTAGAAGGAACACCGAACACACACTTCTCCGGGTTGAGCCGCAGGTCCACCTCGCGAAGGCTCGCGAAGGTTTCTTCCAGGTCCTGTATCAGGGTTTTGGCCTCCCGAGACTTCACCATGATGTCGTCGACATAGGCCTCGGCATTTCTCCCGAGCTGCCGGCCCAAGGCGATATGCATCAATCGCTGAAAGGTTGCGCCTATGTTGCACAACCCGAACGGCATGCAGGTGTAGCAGTACACCCCGCACGGGGTCAGGAAGGCCATTTTCTCCATGTCTTCTACCGCCATCTTGATTTGGTGATAGGTAGAGAAGGCATCCAGGAAGCACAGCAGGTCACACTCGGCGGTGGAATCGACAATCTGGTCAATGCGGGGGAGCGGGAACGGGTCTTGAGGGCAGGCTTTGTTGAGGTTGGTGAAGTTGACGCACATGCGCTCCTTTCCCCCCTTCTTTGGCACAACAACAGGGTTGGCCAGCCATTCAGGATAGCAAACTTTGCAAATGACACCCGCAGCTTCAAGCTTACGGGTTTCTTGGATGATGAAGGCCTGTTCTCGGTGGATTGTCGCCTTGCCTTCTGCTTCATGGGGCGCACGTTGGGGAACATGTTCAGATGATGCTCAATCACCTCCCTTGGAACCCCCGCTAGCTGCTTGGGTTCCCACACGAACACCTCCTTGTTCGCGCGCAGGAACTTCACCAAGGCCTCTTCTTGTTCGGGGTTGAGATTGGTGCCTACGGTGAAGGTGGCGCCGGATGATCCATCCTCATTGACTGGCACTTGCTTGGTCTCCACCTTGTCTTGGGTGAACAACTGCTTCTTCTTGGTTGGCGCAGCCCCCTTGGCCTCGAGGGTGCCAGCGCTGGCGGGCTACACCACGGCAGCCGCCTTGAAGGCGAGCCTGAGCGCCTGCAAGGCATCTTTTGTATCTCCAGACACGGTGAGGACGCCGCTGCTCCCGGGCATCTTCATGAGGTTGTAGGCCGGGTGAGTCGCTTCCATGAACTGGGCCAAGGCAGGGTAGCCGAGGATGGATTTGTACGGGAGGCCGATAGAGGCGATGTCAAAGTCGACCAGCTCCATGCAGAAGTTGTCGTGGGTGCCAAAGGTCACCGGGAGGCGGATCTGCCCAAGGGAGCCGATGGAACTGCCTCCGACGCCCGAGAAGGGCTTGCTGGGTTGGAGTCGCTCCAACGGCATGTGGAGGAGGCTGAAGGCCTCCACCGAGAGCACGTTGAGGCCGGCACCGCCGTCGATGAGGGTCCTGGTGACGGCCACCTGGCAGATGGTGGGGGTGCATAGCATCGGGAGCGTGCCTGAGCAGGCGGTGTTGGAAGGGTGATCGTCCGAGATGAAGTTCAAGTCGGCCTTTGGTGCCACCCAGCCCGGGGGGGCTTCGTGATGCTTGAAGGCGGCACCGATCTGGCGGACGAACGGCTTGACGTGGCGGCTCAAGAGTGGGGCTTGCGAGTCGCCCAGGAGAGCTGCGACGACCGGGGGCGCCGACGGAGCATAATGGGCGAGGAAGAGGCTGCGCAGCTCCTCCCAGGAGGCCACCAAAGCCGCTGGCAGGTGGAGCAGCCACATGCGCAGGACGCCGGTGAGGGCCATGGGTAGCCAGTTAGCCATGACCTTGTCGCCGCCCCCGGCCTTGAGGATGGCCTCCTCATACGCCAGCAGGAAAGCTAGCGGATCCGCCACACCGTCGTAGCGCGGTGGCATGTTTGACTTGAACTTGTTCGGCCACTGCACCTGTCGCAAGGCGGGGGGCCAAGGCTCGGAGGCCCCTGGCACCAGTGCCGGCATCGGTAGCCAGAGCAGGTGGCGCGTTGTCCTCCATGAGGGTGAAGCGTAGTGTCGATGAAGAGCGGGTCGACGGAAGGGTGAGCTCCGGTGCACCCCTACCTGGCGCGCCAAATGTCGGATAACAGGTCCTGGCAAAACCCTTAAGGTTCGAACTCTAGGGTGCGCACGAAGATTTTCCGGCTACCGATCCTCGTTCCAACGCCTCGCCGAGAATCCAAGATAAACGATGAACAAAACAAGGGACGCAAGATTTATACTGGTTCGGGCTACCGTTGTGGTGTAATACCCTACTCCAGTGTGTGGTGTGGTGGATTGCCTCAGGGGCTGATGATGAACAGTACAAGGGAGGAACAACCTCGCAAGAGGTGTTCTTTTGGTGGTTTGCCTGAGAAGGATTCGATCCGCTCTCGATGGCTCTGGATGAGATGCCTTCTACTGTGGTGGCTAGCCCTATTTATAGAGGCCCTGGTCCTCTTCCCAAATATTAAGCGGGAAGGGTGCCAACAACGGCCATTTTGAAGGGGAACATCTAGTACAAGTTATCCTGACTAAAGTTGGTCTTCGGCTGCCAAAGGCACTGGTGATGAAGCCGTCTTGGGCTCCACGGTGACCTCCATCCTGCTGCTCTGCTGGTCTTGATCTCGTTGCACCGAAATGGTAACCTTTGCTTGATGCCTCGGTACTCCGCGCCTGTGCTTGCCCCCTTTGCACCAAAGAGGAAACAAGGACACTGCGTACGCCGGCGCCCGCCTGGCGCCCGCCTGGTCTCGATCGTCATGGCTTGCGTCACGAGCACCTCGCGAGGTACCCTTGCCTTGATCTCTCGGCCTCCTTGCGAGCCTGCCTGATGAGGCCATTCCCAGGGAAGCCTTTCGTCGTCTACCCCACGAGGCTTGGCCCCTCGCGAGGGTCTTGAGCTTGAGTTGGTGAAGATGGGCCGTACTGGGCCACCACTTGAGCCATGCCGCAGACCGCATGCAGGCAAGTCTGGGGACCCCTGTTCCCAGAATGTCGACAGTGGCTTTGCCACAAATACGATGTCAATTACATGATCATGCAAAAGCGACATGACAATGATGGAGCGTGTCATAATAAACGGAATGGTGGAAAGTTATATCTCGGAATGGCTATGGAAATTCCATAATAGGTAGGTATGGTGGCTGTTTTGAGGAAGGTATATGGTACCGGCGAAAGTTGCGCCGCACAAGAGAGGCTAGCAATGATGGAAGGGTGAGAGTGCGTATATTCCATGGACTCACATTAGTCATAAAAACTCATATACTTATTACAAAAGTTTATTAGCCCTCGAAGCAAAGTAGTACTACGCATGCTCCTAGGGGAAGGGTTTGTAGGAGTTAACCATCGCGCGATCCCGACCTCCACTCATAAGGAAGGCAATCAAAAGAACACCCCATGCATCAAATTTGTCACACAACTTTTACGATATGTGCATGCTACGGGACTTGCCAACTTCAACACAAGTATTTCTCAATTTCATAATTACCCAACTAGCATGACTCTAACATTACCACCTTTATATCTCAAAACAATTGTCAAGTATCAAATTTCTCATAGTATTCAATGCACTCTATATGATAGTTTTTATTATACCCAACTTGGATGCCCATTATATTAGGACTAATTTTATAACCATAGCAAATACCATGCTGTTCTAAAAGACTCTCAAAATAATATAAGTGAAGAATGAGAGATCAATAATTTCTACAAAATAAAACCACCGCCGTGCTCTAAAAAGATATAAGTGAAGCACTGGAGCAAAATTATCTAGCTCAAAAGATATAAGTGAAGCACATAGAGTATTCTAATAAATTCTGATTCATGTGTGTCTCCCCCAAAAGGTGTGTACAGCAAGGATGATTGTGGTAAACTAAAAAGCAAAGACTCATATCATACAAGATGCTCCAAGCAAAACACATATCATGTGGTGAATAAAAATATAGCCTCAAGTAAAGTTACCGATAGATGAAGACGAAAGAGGGGATGCCTTCCGGGGCATCCCCAAGCTTAGGCTTTTGGTTTTCCTTAAATTTTACCTTGCGGTTCCTTGGGCATCCCCAATCTTAGGCTCTTGCCACTCCTTATTCCATAATCCATCAAATCTTTACCAAAAACGTGAAAACTTCACAACACAAAACTCAACAGAAAACTCGTTAGCTCCGTTAGTGCAAGAAAGCAAACCACCACTTTAAAGTACTGTAATGAACTCATTATTTATTTATATTTGTTTTAAACCTACTGTATTCCAACTTCTCTATGGTTCATACCCCCCGATACTAACCATAGATTCATCAAAATAAGCAAACAACACACGAAAAACAGAATCTGTCAAAAATAGAACAGTCTATAGCAATCTGTAACTTTCAAATACTTATGGAACTCTAAAATCCTACAAAAATAGGAAGTCTTAGGCAATTTTTCTATTAATCTTCTGCAAAAATAATCAACTAAAAAACACGTTTTTGTGATTTATTAAAATTATTCTCGTGCGCGTAAAAGTTTCTGTTTTTCAGCAAGATCAAATTAACTTTCACCATAGGTTATCCTATAGGTTCTAGTTGGCACAAACACTAATTAAAACATAAAACCACATCTAAACATAAGCTAGAAGAATTATTTACTACTAAACAGGAGCCAAAATTAAACAACAAAAATAAAATTGGGTTGCCTCCCAACAAGCGCTATCATTTAACGCCCCTAACTAGGCATAAAAGCGAGAATAGATCTAAGTATTGCCATATTTGGTGTTCAATTCTTAAGTGGCTCTCATAATAGATTCATAAGGTAATTTGATTTTCTTCCTAGGAAAGTGTTCCATGCCTTTCCTTAATGTAAATTGGAATCTAATATTTCCTTCTTTCATATCAATAATTGCACCAATCGTTCTAAAGAAAGGTCTACCAAGAATAATAGGACATGAAAGATTGCAATCTATATCAAGAACAATAAAATCTACAGGCACATAATTCCTATTTGCAACAATAAGAACATCATTAATCCTTCCCATAGGTTTCCTAATGGTGGAATCCACAAGGTGCAAGTTTAAAGAGCAATCATCAAAATCACGGAAACCTAACACATCACACAAAGTTTTTGGAATCGTGGAAACACTAGCACCCAAATCACACAAAGCATAGCATTCAAGAATCTTTAATTCTAATTTTAATAGTAGGTTCCCACTCATCATAAATTTTTCTAGGTATAGAAACTTATAATTCAAGCTTTTCTTCATACGATTGCATTAAAGCATCAACGATATGTTTAGTAAAAGCTTTATTTTGACTATAAGCATGAGGATAATTTAACACAAATTGCAATAAGGAAATACAATCTATTAAAGAACAATTATCATAATTAAATTCCTTGAAATACAAAATAGTGGGTTCATTTCTATGTAAAGTTTTGACCTCTCCAATCCCACTTTTACCAATTTTTGTATCAAGATCTAAAAACTCCGAATCATTGGGACGCCTTTTAACTAAAGTTGACTCATCTCCACTCCCATCATTACCAAGATTCATATTGCAAAACAAAGATTTAATAGGGGACACATCAATCACTTTTAGATCTTCATCATTATTATCATGAAAACTAGAAGAACACACTTTTACAAAGCAATCTTTCTTAGCACGCATCCTGACGGTTCTTTCTTTGCATTCATCAATGGAAATTATCATGGCTTTGAGAGACTCATTGATATCATGCTTAGGTATAATAGATCTAAGTTTCAAAGAATCAACATCAAGAGAAATTCTATCCATGTTCCTAGCCAATTCATCGATCTTAGGCAATTTTTCTTCAAGCAAAGCATTGAAATTCTTTTGGGAAAATCATAAATTCTTTCACACTAATCTCAAAATCGGAGGGCATCTTATTAAAATTTCCATAAGAGTTGTTGTTGGAATTACCATATTTATTAGAGGAATTACTAGGGAACGGCCTAGGATTAAAGTTTACTCTATACGCGTTGTTACCAAAATTCTGCTACCAACAAAATTCACATCCATAGATTCATTATTATTCTCAATCAAAGTAGACAAAGGCATATCATTAGGATCAATAGGAGCACTCTTATTAGCAAACAATTTCATAAGTTCATCCGTCTTTCCACTCAAAACATTAATCTCTTCTATCGCATGAACTTTTTTACTAATAGATCTTTCGGTGTGCCATTGAGAATAATTAACCTTAATATTATCTAGGTTTTTAGTAGCCTCTCCTAAAGTGATTTCCATAAAAGTGCCTCCCGCGGCCGAATCTAAAAGATTTCTAGAAGCAAAATTCAATCCGACATAAAAAATTTGTATGATCATCCATAAATTTAATCCATGTGTAGGCCAATTGCGAATCATTAATTTCATCCTCTCCCAAGATTTTGCAACATGCTCATGATCAAGTTGCTTAAAATTCATAATATAGTTTCTAAGAGAGATGATCTTAACGGGAGGAAAATACTTAGAGATAAAAGCATCTTTGCACTTATTCCATGAATCAATACTATTTTTAGGCAAGGACAAAAATCAAGTTTTAGCACGATCTCTAAGAGAAAACAGAAATAGCTTCAATTTAGCAATAACATTACCCACATCTTTGTTCTTTTGCATATCACACAAATCAACAAAGTTGTTTAGATGAGTAGCGGCATGTTCACTAGGAAGGCCAGAGAATTGATCTTTCATGACAAGATTCAACAAAGCAGCATTAATTTCACAAGATTCAACATCGGTAAGAAGAGCAATCGAAGTGCTAAGGAAATCATTATTGTTGGTATTGGAAAAGTCACACAATTTAGTATTATCTTGATCCATCATGACAAATAATCCAACACACAAGCACACAAGAGGCAAGCGAAAAAGAGGAGAACGGGAAAGAGAGGGCGAATAAAACGGCAAGGGTGAAGTGGGGGAGAGGAAAACGAGAGGCAAATGGCAAATAATGTAATGCGAGGGAGAAGAGTTTGTGATGGGTACTTGGTATGTCTTGACTTGTGCGTAGACCTCCCCGGCAGCGGTGCCAGGAATCCTTCTTGCTACCTATTAAGCATTGCGTTGGCTTTCCCTTGAAGAGGAAAGGGTGATGCAACAAAGTAGCGTAAGTATTTCCCTCAGTTTTGAGAACCAAGGTATCAATCCATTAGGAGGCTACACGCAAGTCCCTCGTACCTACACAAACAAACAAGAACCTTGCAACCAACGCGATAAAGGGATTGTCAATCCCTTCACGGCCACTTGCAAAAGTGAGATCTGATAGAGATAATAATAAGATAAATGTTTTTGGTATTTTTATGATATAGATTGGAAAGTAAAGATTGCAAAATAAAGTAGATTGGAAACTTATATGATGGAAAATAGACCCGGGGGCCATAGGTTTCACTAGTGGCTTCTCTCAAGATAGCATAAGTATTATAGTGGGTGATCAAATTACTGTCGAGCAATTCATAGAAAAGTGCATAGTTATGAGAATATCTAGGCATGATCATGTATATAGGCATCACATCCGTGACAAGTAGATCGAAACGATTCTGAATCTACTACTATTACTCCACACATCGACCGCTATGCAGCATGCATCTAGAGTATTAAGTTCATAAGAATAGTGTAACGCATTAGGCAAGATGACATGATGTAGAGGGATAAACTCAAGCAATATGATATAAACCCCATCTTTTTATCCTCGATGGCAACAATACAATACGTGCCTTACTGCCCCTACTGTCACTAGGAAAGCACACCGCAAGATTGAACCCAAAGCTAAGCACTTCTCCCATTGCAAGAAAGATCTATCTAGTAGGCCAAACCAAAGTGATAATTAGAAGAGACTTGAAAGATAACAAATCATACATAAAAGAATTCAGAGGAGATTCAAATATTTCTCATAGATAATCTTGATCATAAATCCACAATTCATCGGATCTAGACAAACACACCGCAAAAAGAGTTACATTGAATAGATCTCCAAGAAGATCGAGGAGAACTTTGTATTGATATTCAAAGAGAGAGAGGAAGCCATCAAGCTAACAAATATGGACCCGAAGGTCTGTGGTAAACTACTCACACTTCATCGGAGAGTCTATGGTGTTGATGTGGAAGCCCTCCGTGATCGATTCCCCCTCCGACGGAGCGCCAGAAAAGGCCCCAAGATGGGATCTCACGGGTACAGAAGGTTGCGGTGGTGGAAATAGGGTTTCGTGGTGCTCCTGGATGTTTTAGGGGTATGGTGATATATGTAGGCGAAGGAAGTCGGTCAGAGGAGCCACGAGGGGCCCACAAGGGTGGGGGGCGCCCCACCCCCCTAGGGCGCGCCTCCCTGCCTCGTGGCTTCCTCGTTTACTTCTTGACATCCACTCCAAGTCTCCTCGATTGCGTTTGTTCCAAAAATAACTCTCCCAAAGGTTTCATTCCGTTTGGACTCCGTTTGATATTCCTTTTCTGCGAAATACTGAAATAGGAAAAAAACAGCAATTTGGGTTGGGCCTCTGATTAATAGGTTAGTCCCAAAAATAATATAAAAGTGCTTAGTAAAGCCCGCCCAAAACGGGTAATATAATAGCATGGAACAATAAAAAATTATAGATACGTTGGAGACGTATCACCCTTCGAGATTGGTTCTTTCTCTCTGTTTCTCTACTATTTCATGTTTCTTTTTTCTGGCTCTTCATTGTTTCTTATATTCCTAGAGATCCGTAACGCCTATTGGGCTGAAATTTTGAGGGGATCTTTTATCCGGATATTAGCTTCCTTGCCGCACAAGGACACACCCAACCGACCTTCGATGTGGCCACAAACCTGCTTGGCACGACCTAGGGTAGGGGCACGCCGTGTGAGCTTGTGGGCCCCTTGAGCATTATCTTTTGTTGATTCTTTTCCCCAAAAATTACATATATTCCACAAAAAACTTCATAAAGTTTTATCGCGTTTGGACTTTGTTTCATATGGATTTTTTCCTGAAACAAACAGGAACTGGCACTGGGCACTAGATCAATATGTTAGTATAAGAAAATCATATAAATTGTTGCCAAAAGTATGTGGAAGTAGTTACATATTGGCATGAAACAATCAAAAATTATAGATACAACGGAGACGTATCACGCGCGTGGATTACACCGTATGGCTAGTTGTATATTGATAGGACAATGCATTGGAGGGTAGGAGTGACAGAAGCTTCTTCCAACCATAGAAATTGATTCATACAGGATTGAAGGGGGACCAATATATCTTAATGCCATGGTTGGTTTTACAATAATAAACTTTAGTACTAGCAGATGCTTGCTAATAGTTTCAATCATAAGTGCATAGAATTCCAAGTAAGGGATGACATGCTAGCAGTGGCCTCTCCCAAATAAAAAACTTACCATCGGTATGGTAACTTAACCAATTGTTTAGGGAAAATTCCGCAAATCCAACCACCACTTTTCCACACTCACTATACTAACTTAATTGTTCTTTTATTAAAACAACACCTAACTTTTATTTTCACGTTCTTTATTATCTTGCAAACTGATACGTCCATTTTGCATCATGTTTTTATGTTGATATTTACTGCATTATCGACTATTATTTCACATGATGGTACAATTCTAATGGCTTTTCTCTCTTATTTTACATGATTTACATGAAGAGAGAGAATGCTGTCAGCTGGAATTCTGGATCGGAAAGGAGCAAATCTGAGATACCTATTCTGCACAACTCCAAATATCCTGAATCTTTACGGAGAACTATTTTGGAATATATAAAAAATATAGGGCAAAGAAAGAACATAAGGGGACCCACCAGGTGGCCACAAGCCTGGGGGCGCGCCTTACCCCCAGGGTGTGCCTCCCAAGCTTGTGGGCCCCCTGGCCAGCCCCCGGTGTCCATCTTCTACTATATGAAGGGCTTTGATCTAGAAAAATCAGAAGGAGGCTTTCGGGATGAAGCACCGCCATCTTGAGGTGGAACCTGGGCAGAAGCAATCTAGGGCTCCGGCGGAGCTATTCTGCCGGGAAACTTCCCTCTAGGAGGGGGAAATCGAAGCCATCATCATCACCAACGATCCTCTCATCATGGGAGGACCAGTCTTCATCAACATCTTCACCAACATCATCTCCTCTAAAACTCTAGTTCATCTCTTGTATTCAATCTTTGTCCCAAAACCTCAGATTGGTACATGTGGGTTGCTAGTAGTGTTGATTACTCCTTGTAGTTGATGCTAGTTGGTTTATTTGGTGGATCATATGTTCAGATCCTTAATGATATTCAATACCCCTCTGATCTTGAATATCAACATGCTTTCTGAGTAGTTACGTTTGTTCCTGAGGACATGGGAGAAGTCTTGTTATAAGTCACGTGAATTTGGTATTCATTCAATATTTTGATGAGATGTATGGTGTCTTTCCTCTAGTGGTGTTATGTGAACGCCAACTATACGACACTTCACCATGATTTGGGCCTAGGGGAAGGCATTGTGAAGTAATAAGTAGATGATGGGTTTCTAGAGTGACAGTAGCTTAAACCCTAGTTTATGCGTTGCTTTGTAAGGGGATGATTTGGATCAACATGTTTCATGCTATGGTTAGATTTATCTTAATTCTTATTTCGTAGTTGCGGATGCTTGTGAGAGGGGTTAATCATAAGTGGGAGGCTTGTCCAAGTAAGGATAGCACCCAAGCACTGATCCACCCACATATCAAATTATCAAAGTAGCAAACGCGAATCATATGAGCATGATGAAAATTAACTTGATGATAATCCCCATGTGTCCTCGGGAGCGCTTTGCTTTATATAAGAGACCGTCCAGGATTATCCTTTGCTAAAAAAAGGATTGGGCCACCTTGCAGCACCTTTGCTACACTTGTTATTTGTTACCCATTATGAATTATCTTACTACCAAACTATTTGTTACCGATAATTTCAGTGCATGCATAAAATACCTTGCTGAAAACTGCTTGTAATTTCCTTCTAGTCCTCGTTGGGTTCGACACTCTTACTTATCAAAAGAACTATGATTGATCCCCTATACTTGTGGGTCATCAAGACTCTTTTTTAGCATAGTTGCCAGGGAGTGAAGCGCCTTTGGTGAGTGGAATTTGGTAAGGAAACATTTTTATTACATGCTGAAATTTATAGTTACTTGTCACTATGGAAAATAATCCTTTGAGGGGCTTGTTTAGGGTATCTTCACCTCGACCGAAGGCACAAAGAGTTGTCCCTCAACCTACTGCACCTACTAAATTTATTATGTAATTCCTTCGGGTATGATAGAGAAACTACTAGCTAATCCATGTGCAGGAGATGGAACACTACATCCTATTATACACCTAATCTATGTGGATGAAGTTTGTGGATTATTTAAGCTTGCAGGTTTACCCGGAGACAAAGTTAATAAGAAGGTATTCCCTTTATCTTTGAAGGGAAGGGCATGCCATGGTATAGGCTATGTGATGATATTGGAGCTTGGGACTGGAACTGATTGAAATTGGAATTTCATCAAAAAAATTATCCTATGCATCTAGTTCATCGTGATCGGAATTATATATATAATTTTTGGCCTCGTGAAGGAGAAAGTATCACTCAAGCTTGGGGAGGCTTAAGTCAATGTTATATTCATGCCCCAATCATGAGCTCCCAAGAGAAATTATTATTCAAAGATTTTATGCTCGGCTTTCTCGTAACGATCAATCCATGCTCGATACTTCTTGTACTGGTTCTTTTATGAATAAGACTATTGAATTCAGATATGATCTTTCGGAAAGAATTAAATGAAACTCTAAAGATTTGGAACTCGTAAAAGGTAAGGAGTCAGGTATAAATCTTGAGTTTGATTGTGTCAAAACTTTTATGGATACAGATGCTTTTCATAATTTTAGCGCTAAATATGAACTTGACTCTGAGATAGTAGCTTCTTTATGTGAATCATTTGCTACTCATGTTGAGATCCCTAAGGAGAAGTGGTTTAAATATCATCCTCCCATTGAAGTAAAAAAAATAGTAGAACCCATTGAAGTTAGAGATGAAGCTATTACTTATAATGTTGATTCAGTTATTCCTACTACTTACCTTGAGAAACCACCTTTTCCTATTAGGATAAAAGAACATGCTAAAGCCTCAACTATGGTTAATAAAAGTTATATAAGAACACCTACACCCTCTGAACAAATTAAAGTTGAACCTTGTGCTGCTATGGTTAAAGATCTCTTGGTTGATAATATTGATGGGCATGTTATTTATTTTTGTGATGATGCTACTAGAATTGCTAAACCCCATGAAAAAGATAAAAACAAACCTATGTTGGCAAGCCTATTGTCTCAGTTAAAATAGGATATCATAGTTGAAAGGATCGATATAGTTGACTAGAGGGGGGGTGAATAGGCAACTAACAATTTTTAGCTTTTCTTTACCAAATTTAACTTTGCATCAAAGTAGGTTGTCTAGATATGCAACTAGGTGAGCAGCCTCTATGATGCAACAACAACAAGCACACAAGCAAGCAAAGGATACAACACAATATAAGCTTGCACAAGTAAAGGTGAGAGATAACCAAGAGCGGAGTTGGTGGAGACGAGGATGTGTTACCGAAGTTCCTTCCCTTTGAAGGGAAGTACGTCTCTGTTGGAGTAGTGTGGAGGCACAGTGCTCCCCAAGAAGCCACTAGGGACACTGTATTCTCCTCACGCCCTCACACAATGCAAGATGCCATGATTCCACTATTGGTGTCCTTGGAGGCGGCGACCGAACCTTTACAAACAAGGTTGGGGCAATATCCACAACTTAATTGGAGGCTCCAACGACACCACGAAGCTTCACCACAATGGACTATGGCTCCACAGTGACCCTTCTAGGGTGCTCAAACACCCAAGCGTAACAAGATCCGCAAGGGATTAGTGGGGGGAATCAAATTTGTCTTGGTGGAATTGTAGATCGAGGCCTTCTCAACCAATCCCTAGAGAATCAACAAGTTTAATTGGTTAGTGAGAGAGATTGAAAATGGAGCTTGGAGCAACAATGGAGCTTGGGGATGGAAGAGGTGGTCAAATCGGAGAAGAAGACCCCTCTTATATAGTGATAGGACAAATCCAACCGTAACCCACTTATCCATCCCGCGACATGCGGTACTACCGCACCAACTTGCGGTACTACCGCTCCCGCGGCAGAGACCAGACGAGGCCATGTTGCATTGACGCAATGAGCGGTAGAACCACCGGAGCGGTACTACCACGCGTCCTTGCGGTACTACCACAAGGCAGGGTTCAACTAGGCTGGGAAGACACAGATGAATAAAATTACATCCATGGCTACTTCCGCTATGTTTCGATCTGTGCAAAAATCCGACACGGTACTACCACATCCAGGGAGCGGTACTACCGCATAGGGCGCGTATGTAAAAAATTACATCCTCCGCTACTTCCGCGCGAGTAGCTGTGCTGGGCCAGGAGCCACGGTACTACCATGCCCGAGGAGTGGTACTACCACACTGCACGGTACTACCGCGTACCTGGACGGTACTACCATGGGCCTCTGCGGTACTACTACTGCCTTGAGCAGTACTACCGCATGCCACAGCACAATACCACTGGTGCCACGACCGGGTTTTCTGGGTAATAAATTTCCAGAAAAGACCGTCGTTCTCATCAGCCCCAGGATTACTATTAGCTGATGAGGCTCCAACTTGATACAGAAATTCCAAGCAAAATAAAAAATATGTAGTACAAGACCATTCTGGCCTGTGAGTACAACAAATGGTTGCTAGTGGTTGATGGCGGAAGAGGGTTGTGAAGCATTAGTGTCTATGGGACTCCATTTCCCACGGGAACAGCTGACCAGGTTAATTCCTATCTTCGCGAGGCTGCTATCTCCATTGAGTGGGTTCCAGGGCTGGCATCGCGTCGCTCCTCTCCGTGCAAGAAAAATTTGGCCAAGACAATAGCCAGGGACAAGCCAGTGAGTACTTTGAATGTACTCACAAACATTATGAACACAGGTATAATATAACAATGATGTGCTAAAAATATTATAAGCTCATGACGTCAGTCACAAAGAAACTCAGATGCGTGCAAGCAAGTTATTTATAAAAAATGCAATAACATGGTAGTATAAAAGAAATTTATGAAACAAAAAGCAAGCAATGCCACAGTCGGGCGTCTGAGCGACACCACATAAGGAGCTTTAAAAGAAATGCCACAGTCAGGCGTCTGAGCGACACCACATAAAGGGCTTTAAAAGAAATGCCACAGTCGGGCGTCTGAGCGACACCACATAAAGGGCTTTAAAAGAAATGCCACAGTCGGGCGTCTGAGCGACACCACATAAAGGGCTTTAAAAGAAACAAATCAAGTGAATATCCCAGAGGTAGAACCATCCCAGAGATACACGATAAT
>NC_041387.1:405809091-405815681 GCF_002162155.2 Triticum dicoccoides
CATGATTAGTATAACAAATATATTTCATCAAACAGAGTCACCACTCATATCACCTTACCATGCCATACCAGACAGAACCGTCCCGACGGAGACCGGCGACAAACTCATACCTACCCAAGGCAGAGGTTTTCCCGGGTTCCTGCCGGTATGCATGTAAAGCTCATGAGGGTGATTATCGTCACCAGTGTGTCCATTACCAACAGCATGGAAATCGGTAACATGCACCCATGCATATGATCATATCACATGAAATAACAAGTCCTTCGAAATGCGGTGGTGTTATAAATGCATCAATGATCACTTCAAAAGTTATTATGCCGGGGTTCAGAATGCTTGCCTTCAATGTGTGGAAAGGCAAGGTGCTCTCCAAACTTTTGAAAGTTTTCTTCTCTTCCAAAAATCCTATTTAAAAATATATTTGAATTAACACACATTTCAAAAACAGAACCAAAAAGTTGTTTAAATTTTTTTAAAAAAAATCTTAAAATAAACTAGACCAAATTTGAGGAAGGTAGGAAAAAGAATCAACTCATTTGGACTTATATTTAAAAAGTTATAACCAGTCAAAGATTTGGTCAAATCTGTTTTTAAATAAAACAGAAAAAGAAAACGTTTTGGAGGGGAATATGCTTTCGGAGCGGGGAAAGCGTACTAGGGATAATACGCCTTCACTTAATCTTACGTGGACAGCGCGGGGTGTCGCTGACAGTGGGCCCGCCTGGCCCACTGGTCATGTTTGACCAGTCGCCGCGCGTCGTCTCCCTCCTCTGTCCGAGCGGAGCGGGGCTCCGGCGATCGTCGCTGGCGTTTGGCTGCTCCTCGCGGGATCCAGAGGGTGGGGATGGATCCGCACGGCTGGGGCGGTTCTCCCGGTGGTGGAGGGGTTGCTGGGGAAGGAGTAAATCGCCGGCGGCGAGCTCCGCGGTGGAGGGAAGCTTCGGTGGCGAAGTGACTTTGTGGCGGCGATGGTTCCCGATCAAAATTAAGTAGGGGGTTGGGTTCACAGGGGGATGAGGAAGTTCCTGGCGAAGAGAACAGAGAGGGGGAGGTGCTGGAGGTGCCGGATTGGCCGGGGCGGTGGCGGCGGCAGGAGTTGCCGGAGATGATGAAGAAGACCTCCCCGGGTCGAATGCGAGGCAGGGGAGCGCCATGGGGGTAGCATGAGGTCGCGTCCGTGCTCAGAGGGGCTCGGGGTGTCCATTTATAGCACGCCGAGGTCGGTTCCGCGGCGGTGGGGATAAGCTCTCCGGCGAACCGCCTCTCTGTAGCTAGGGCGACGTGGCGGCGACGAACGCTAGCGGACACCCGTGTGGATGAGCTCGGGCTGTGCCGGGGCCAGGTGGCGAGCCGGGGTGGCTTGGGCGGTGCTGAACGGAGCAGGGGCTGTCGGGCGGCGGCGGCGGCTAGCTCTTGGCCTGCCGGGCGCGGCGGGGGCTGCTTGGCGCGTTGCTGCGAGGAGGGGAGCGTGTGGCGTGGTGCTGCAGAGCGGGCCAAGGCCGTGGGGGCCAGCGTGTCGGTTCGGCCGCGTGGCTGCAATCGGCGCGCTCTGGGCGCGCCCAGTGCATGCACACCAGATGTTCGACACAATGCCGCGGCATGCTACAGGTCGTAGGTGAGGATGGTGTTTACCAGATCGAGGTTAGGAGCAACGGGGAGTCTAGTGGACATGCTAGTTTGTTCAACGGTGCAAGCTCACAGTGCAATGCCACAATTCATGACAAAACAGAACATGTCCACAGGGTGTTTGACAAAATGCCAATGGCACTTAGGCAAGTCTTGGGGTGGCCAAAAACTCCAGATGGGGGTCTCTGTGGAAGAAAGAGAGGGTGGTGATGTTAGTTGGACAAAAGGGGAAACTTGCTAGTGCAAATTTTACAAAACTTCAATTCTGGACAGGAAATAGATGACATTATTCCATGAACCAAAAGTGATCTAAATGGTGCATGCTCCTGGACTTAAGGGTTTAACATGGGGGACTACAAGTAGGAGAAATAGTTAAGGGTATAGGAGCAACTAAAAAGGTGGCTGCTGTACAAATCCTCAAGTTGGTCCAGAATGGAAATGAGGTTGATTCACTCAAATTTTTCAAAGAACATAATTTGTTTTTTTGCACAAAGTGAAACAATAAGCTCCTACTGACCTCCCTTAATTTTGGTAGAAGTTTTAAAGAAATATTTAAATAGGTTGCTGTGTAAAATTGCTCACTGGACCAGAGAACAAAATTTGCTGTGGAGCTCAAAATATTTCATGAATGAAATATACTTTTGCATAAAAGTTATTTAAAAACATCACATGACATCTCCAAATTTTTATGGGAATTTTAAGTGAATCTATCAAATGGTTGTAGTGCAAATATGGTCAATTAACCTTGAAAACCATCTTCAAGAAAATAAAGATCAAGCAACTTAATTATTTAATTAGTTATACTGATAAAAATGAAAGTTTTTTTTCTTTCTTGAGAGGTTAAAATAAGTCCAACATCATTTTTGAAAAGTTTCCTTTTTGGAAAACTCATTATAACAGGGAAGGACATGAAAAAATCAAAATGGAGCTCAGAAATCCAAAGTTTTAAATCCTGGCAAAATTTTATTCCCTTAAAACAAGGCCAAAATTTTGGGGTGTCACAGTACTATCCCCCTTAAGAAAAATCTCGTCCTCGAGATTTGCTAAAAGCGGTGTTAAGAGAATATTTACGCAATAAAAATGTAGCTACAGTGAGAGGGCAATAAGTGGTGAAAAACCACAGTGTGAATACTGGTGCCGCGTGGAAAAGTCCACGGTCCGAGACAAAAACGGGCGATTACTACGCTGGGTATGAATTTAGAGTAACTTCTAAATTTAAATATACGCTGGTCGCACCCGAGAGCATAGTGCTCTCTCTGGCTGACAGGTCGACCCGGGGTCCACTGTCAGTCTCCTCTTCTTCTCCCTCTGGACCTTTCTTCCTCCTCTCTCCCGCGCGCTTTCTCCACCGGTGACGCCTAGTGTGTAGGGCATCTAGGCCGTACCGTGGTAATGCGCGGCGTGCTAGTTGCTGGTGCAGCGTGCACTCACCTCGCGGGCCAGTGCGCTATCGGCACTGCTCGTGGATTCGACTCCGAACACCGGCGATCGGCGACGAGCGGCGTTGGTGGACTTCGCCCACCGTACACCGAGCTCGAGCTATAAAAACGACCGGGGTGCCTCTCTCTTCTTCCTTACACCTGGCCTCACTTCTCCTCCTCCTTCTTTCTCCGCTACTGCTTACAGAAGCTCGGTCGAGGCTCTAATGGCGGAGGCGATGCCGGACTGGTTTGTGATCCTGATATGCGGAGGGCTGGCGACACTGCTGGGGCTCTCTGTGCTCCTGTGCGCGATGATCTTCGACGAGTATCGCGATGCTGCGGCTCGGGTGTTGGTTCTCCGCGGTGGTGGTGATCATGAGGAGTAGATGGAGTGTGTCGGGTGCTAACTGTTGTTAGGGGTGATTAGCTGGATGTAACACCGTTGCAAAATTTTGCAAACAGTGTATGTGTCCGAATGATTATGGTTGTGAGTCTGCTCGTGGTGCTGAGTGAAATTAAATAATCCACGCCGTGAGAAAGTGTAGATGTAGCAACTCAGGGAAAAGAAAATCCCACTCCAGGGTTTTGCGAGGGAAAAACAGTTAATTTAAAGGAGCATAAACCACAACAAAAACTACACACATTAGCAGAAGCCAAATAATTGATTTGTCGTACAAACTCAGGGTATTACGCATAAGTCACACACATAATTAAATGCTGCAAAGAACAAATATAGTAGTGACGTCTAAAATGAAAATGGTAACTGGGAGGGGTCCTGATAAAATGTCTCTGGTAAAGGAATACATTCTTCCTCAATCGGAGGCAGTGGATTGACCAGTCGATGAATGCGTCTCCCCGTGTCGGGTCTCAGTGGTCTGCCGATGGCAACCTGAGGATTTAAATCTGCGAGGCTCTGGAGATAATCCATCACTCGCTGGTTTAAATGCTCTTGAGCAATGATGTACTGGATAAGGTTGGCCAGAACTGGGTCTCTCTCAATACGCCCACCGGGAAAAGACGTTACTTCTCCGGGTGCTGCACGACTCGGAAAGTAATAATATCCTCGTTCGCGGGCATAGGGTACTGCGGATCGAAGACGAGCAATCGCTTCTTTTGCAGCAGCCTGTATGGCCAAGTGTGGGGTTGGCATAGATTTCCCCACGAAGGAAACTTCTATTGGATCTTGGTTGGGGTCTACAGGAGGAATGTGTACTGCTGCCTAATATTCCGAGGTGGATGGGGTGATCCTTGATTTGAACAGCTCGTACTGGGGTGGCTGGGTAGAACCCATGGTACCGCGGGTAAAATCCCACAATAATTTGACAAAACTACCTGGGGTTGCATCTGGGGTTCTCAGATGAATGCTGGGGTTCGGCATGACAGGAAGAAGCGTGAGTGTTGTGCGCAAAGTGAGGTTTGCTGGGTAAGGTCACAAGGTGGCCTTTATATAGCAATGGAGCCGAATCGTTTTACCGTGGTGAAAGGTAAAAAAAAAATTTGCTAGCTTCGGGTCAGTGTCAGAGATACACATATCTCATATAGAGACGTGTTACTGTGGTTGTTGCCAGGCTGGTTTTGGTAGTTGTGCCCGGAAGAATATGCAGCTATGCGCTGACCAAACATGCAAGGCTATTATTAAAACAGAGGCACAAAGATAGGCTGCGTTAATATATGCGGTCACATGATTACAAAGCGAGGATACTTTGAAACTTGGTACTACTCATATGGCTCAGTCTACCTCGTTTATGTCTAAACGGGCGTGCCTGGCGGATGTCAAGGCTTCTCCACGTGTCTCTCTGCCGGGATTAGTCGGAGATGGCGGAGGAACTGCAGGGTCGGGGTAGTGAGAATGACCATTGCGGGGATTGTTGGCCACAACCCCGTTGGAGTGTGCTCCCAATATGCTACGAAGCACTTCGGGGGTTATCGCAGCACCTTGGCCGATGGCTGGGGCAGATCTCGGGGTCTCGATCGGTTGTCCAAACAACACGACTGGGTTGTCGGTGTTGGGCTCGTTTTCTTCTCTTGCCGGGGCTCGACGAACCAGCTCTCCACGAGCTGCGATTAGATCAATCGTGATCTGGTCGAACAGTGCCTCTAGTGCACTTACATAGCGCACTAGGTGCAACAATGCGGGGTCCGTCTCGTGATCTCCATTGGCAAATTGGGGTGGTCTACCATACCCTTCACGTCTGGGATAGTAGTGGAACGAGCGACAGTTAACTCTGGGCGACAAGTGCCTGAGATGAACTATAGCCTCTCGAGCGGCTAGCTGGATGGCTTGTGGCTCAAAGGAAGTTGTTCTTCCGGTGAACCGGTAGGGACGCTCGGGTGCTAGACTCCTACCATAAATGTGCACAGTGGCCCAGAATTGGCGGTCTTCACCGCTCATGGGTCCTTGATACACAACATATTCTGGTGGCTCCTCTAACGCGTAGGCACGACGGGTGAGGTTTGCGAGGATGGTCACAAAACCTCCAAGGTTGGTTGCTGTGGTTTCGTTGTGCACTACAGGTCCAGGCATTGTGGCTCGGTTTGGGGTAGCGGCTGTGCTGTGCTGGTTGGGTGCTAGCGCGCCCTTTTTATAGGAAAAAGGGGACGGAATCTTCCTTCGAACGCTTGCGAGAAAAGACTATTTAGGGGCCGGTCACTGGCACATGAGTGACAGGTTAGGTTGATAGGTTGGGCACCGACTGCCAAAAGTGTTGGGTCACTGTGTGGCTATCTTGCACGAGAAGCTTGGCTGGGGTTTGGTTAAGGTCTGGTGGGTTGGTTTGCCTAAGTTTATTGACCGGGTTAAGATAGGATTAGCCAATGGTCAGCCTGGCTCTGATACCAAGCCTGCCACGACCGGGTTTTCTGGGTAATAAATTTCCAGAAAAGACCGTCATTCTCATCAGCCCCAGGATTACTGTTAGCTGATGAGGCTCCAACTTGATACAGAAATTCCAAGCAAAATAAAAAAATATGTAGTACAAGACCATTCTAGCCTGTGAGTACAACAAATGGTTGCTAGTGGTTGATGGCGGAAGCGGGTTGTGAAGCATCAGTGTCTATGGGACTCCATTTCCCACGGGAACAGCTGACCAGGTTAATTCCTATCTTCGCGAGGCTGCTATCTCCATTGAGTGGGTTCCAGGGCTGGCATCGCGTCGCTCCTCTCCGTGCAAGAAAAATCTGGCCAAGACAATAGCCAGGGACAAGCCAGTGAGTACTTTGAATGTACTCGCAAACATTATGAACACAGGTATAATATAACAATGATGTGCTAAAAATATTATAAGCTCATGACGTCAGTCACAAAGAAACTCAGATGCGTGCAAGCAAGTTATTTATAAAAATGCAATAACATGGTAGTATAAAAGAAATTTATGAAACAAAAAGCAAGCAATGCCACAGTCGGGCGTCTGAGCGACACCACATAAGGAGCTTTAAAAGAAATGCCACAGTCGGGCGTCTGAGCGACACCACATAAAGGGCTTTAAAAGAAATGCCACAGTCGGGCGTCTGAGCGACACCACATAAAGGGCTTTAAAAGAAATGCCA
>NC_041387.1:405816470-405849435 GCF_002162155.2 Triticum dicoccoides
CATGATTAGTATAACAAATATATTTCATCAAACAGAGTCACCACTCATATCACCTTACCATGCCATACCAGACAGAACCGTCCCGACGGAGACCGGCGACAAACTCATACCTACCCAAGGCAGAGGTTTTCCCGGGTTCCTGCCGGTATGCATGTAAAGCTCATGAGGGTGATTATCGTCACCAGTGTGTCCATTACCAACAGCATGGAAATCGGTAACATGCACCCATGCATATGATCATATCACATGAAATAACAAGTCCTTCGAAATGCGGTGGTGTTATAAATGCATCAATGATCACTTCAAAAGTTATTATGCCGGGGTTCAGAATGCTTGCCTTCAATGTGTGGAAAGGCAAGGTGCTCTCCAAACTTTTGAAAGTTTTCTTCTCTTCCAAAAATCCTATTTAAAAATATATTTGAATTAACACACATTTCAAAAACAGAACCAAAAAGTTGTTTAAATTTTTTTAAAAAAAATCTTAAAATAAACTAGACCAAATTTGAGGAAGGTACGAAAAAGAATCAACTCATTTGGACTTATATTTAAAAAGTTATAACCAGTCAGAGATTTGGTCAAATTTGTTTTTAAATAAAACAGAAAAAGAAAACGTTTCGGAGGGGAATACGCTTTCGGAGCGGGGAAAGCGTACTAGGGATAATACGCCTTCACTTAATCTTATGTGGACAGCGCGGGGTGTCGCTGACAGTGGGCCCGCCTGGCCCACTGGTTATGTTTGACCAGTCGCCGCGCGTCGTCTCCCTCCTCTGTCCGAGCGGAGCGGGGCTCCGGCGATCGTCGCTGGCGTTTGGCTGCTCCTCGCGGGCTCCAGAGGGTGGGGATGGATCCGCACGGCTGGGGCGGTTCTCCCGGTGGTGGAGGGGTTGCTGGGGAAGGAGTAAATCGCCGGTGGCGAGCTCCGCGGTGGAGGGAAGCTTCGGTGGCAAAGTGACTTTGTGGCGGCGATGGTTCCCGATCAAAATTAAGTAGGGGGTTGGGTTCACAGGGGGATGAGGAAGTTCCTGGCGAAGAGAACGGAGAGGGGGAGGTGCTGGAGGTGCCGGATTGGCCGGGGCGGTGGCGGCGGCAGGAGTTGCCGGAGATGATGAAGAAGACCTCCCCGGGTCGAATGCGAGGCAGGGGAGCGCCATGGGGGTAGCATGAGGTCGCGTCCGTGCTCAGAGGGGCTCGGGGTGTCCATTTATAGCACGCCGAGGTCGGTTCCGCGGCGGTGGGGATAAGCTCTCCGGCGAACCGCCTCTCTGTAGCTAGGGCGACGTGGCGGCGACGAACGCTAGCGGACACCCGTGTGGATGAGCTCGGGCTGTGCCGGGGCCAGGTGGTGAGCCGGGGTGGCTTGGGCGGTGCTGAACGGAGCAGGGGCTGTCGGGCGGCGGCGGCGGCTAGCTCTTGGCCTGCCGGGCGCGGCGGGGGCTGCTTGGCGCGTTGCTGCGAGGAGCGGAGCGCGTGGCGTGGTGCTGCAGAGCGGGCCAAGGCCGTGGGGGCCAGCGTGTCGGTTCGGCCGCGTGGCTGCAATCGGCGCGCTCTGGGCGCGCCCAGTGCATGCACACCAGATGTTCGACACAATGCCGCGGCATGCTACAGGTCGTAGGTGAGGATGGTGTTTACCAGATCGAGGTTAGGAGCAACGGGGAGTCTAGTGGACATGCTAGTTTGTTCAACGGTGCAAGCTCATAGTGCAATGCCACAATTCATGACAAAACAGAACATGTCCACAGGGTGTTTGACAAAATGCCAATGGCACTTAGGCAAGTCTTGGGGTGGCCAAAAACTCCAGATGGGGGTCTCTGTGGAAGAAAGAGAGGGTGGTGATGTTAGTTGGACAAAAGGGGAAACTTGCTAGTGCAAATTTTACAAAACTTCAATTCTGGACAGGAAATAGATGACATTATTCCATGAACCAAAAGTGATCTAAATGGTGCATGCTCCTGGACTTAAGGGTTTAACATGGGGGACTACAAGTAGGAGAAATAGTTAAGGGTATAGGAGCAACTAAAAAGGTGGCTGCTGTACAAATCCTCAAGTTGGTCCAGAATGGAAATGAGGTTGATTCACTCAAATTTTTCAAAGAACATAATTTGTTTTTTTGCACAAAGTGAAACAATAGGCTCCTACTGACCTCCCTTAATTTTGATAGAAGTTTTAAAGAAATATTTAAATAGGTTGCTGTGTAAAATTGCTCACTGGACCAGAGAACAAAATTTGCTGTGGAGCTCAAAATATTTCATGAATGAAATATACTTTTGCATAAAAGTTATTTAAAAACATCACATGACATCTCCAAATTTTTATGGGAATTTTAAGTGAATCTATCAAATGGTTGTAGTGCAAATATGGTCAATTAACCTTGAAAACCATCTTCAAGAAAATAAAGATCAAGCAACTTAATTATTTAATTAGTTATACTGATAAAAATGAAAGTTTTTTTTCTTTCTTGAGAGGTTAAAATAAGTCGAACATCATTTTTGAAAAGTTTCCTTTTTGGAAAACTCATTATAACAGGGAAGGACATGAAAAAATCAAAATGGAGCTCAGAAATCCAAAGTTTTAAATCCTGGCAAAATTTTATTCCCTTAAAACAAGGCCGAAATTTTGGGGTGTCACAACTGGGAGTCCTTCATTTTGCAAAGACACAGATAAACGGTCGGTGCTCCAAAGAAGCAAAGGAGAGGTGGTGCAAAGGGACAAATGTGTACATGTTGATTCCACCCTAACCTTTACAAAGTGGACCCCCCTTAATAGTACGACATTCCTACGAATCAAATCCACCGAAAAGAAACATAGAGAAACGCCGTCTTCACTAGGCTTTGAGGGGCATCAAATCTTCTTGTGCCTAAACATGAGATATTTGAAATGCTCAATGCACATGATTAGTCCACAAATGCATTATCATCAATCATCAAAACCACATAGCGTGAAATATGCCCTTACAATCTCCCCCTTTTTGGTGGATTGATGACAATAAGGGATTTGCACATAAGAGTACACAAATGAACATAAGCAAATCCAACATCTACAAAATATAGACATGCTCCCCTAGATGTGTGTACTCTATATAAACGCTTTGGACTACACGACACACATACTAGGATCAACACTCCCCCTATATTTTATAGACGAGGCATTCCTTGCAACAATATAAATAACACTAAGTATTGAGGCAAGACAATGAATATGAGCACAAAATAAAGGGCACAAGATAGCATAGGCTCGCAAACTACTAAGCATAATAGACGATAAGATAAGCTTGAGCGCATATGTCTTACACCATATGAAAGTCTCTGGGACTCACGAGCACAAGCACAAACCAACAAACCAAAGCAACCCAAACAAAGGTCCAATGAAACAAAAACAAAGATACATGGAAGCAAAACCTACACTCTCCCCCCTTTGGCATCGAGAAACCAAAAACGCAGAGAGGACACCTACGACACAGGTGGTAGCATCCTCTGCAGAGATCACACAACATGCTCCTCGTCATACTCGGCAGCGGGAATGGTCTCCTCCTCTGACTCGGTCCACTGATAGCCCTGCCTGGTCATCCAGTTAGCCTCAAGAGTGATGTTCTTCTCTGACCCACTCTCCACGATCTCGCCGAACATCCTCAAGATCCTCTTGTCGTGCTAGCGACTCTCCTTGGAAGCAACATGGGTCTTGTACCGCCCCTTGGCTTGCATGCAGAACAGGGTCTTCATCTTTGCCTTCAGCTTCTTAGCCCAAGAGGGCTTAGTAGATGGAGGAGCATACCCAGTAGAACTATCCTCAGCCTCCTCCTCCTCAACCTCATCCTCATCCACATTCATCCTAGTAGCCTCAGCCTCAACCCTGGTAGTGGTATTGGCCCACTTGTTCTTCCAACGCAACTTGATAGGCTCATGGCGAACCCAGTTTGGAGTAGAAAAGTCTTCCTCCGGATAGAGCTACTCCCATGTCTTCGAGATCAAGAGGTGCATGTATGGACCATAGATGGGAACTTTGCAATTGTATACCGCAAACCGGAACTCAGTCCACATGATATGAGAGATGTACAGTGGTTGGGTAGCATCATGACGCGCCTCCTCACACAAAAGCATCATATCCACGAGATAAGCATGCACCTTATCCTTGTCACTGACACGTGGAAAGAGAGTGTTGCAGAAGATCCGGTGCATGACATCGAGGAAAGGGTTGAGCACCCTAGACTGAGTGCCATTAGCTAGCTTCTTATCCATAAGGAACGGTTGAAGCTTGTCCTTGTTGGCGGACTCTGGGTTGCCATGAGGGAGGCACCAATGGGCACATCGAGCCCCTCATCACCGACATGCAGCAGCTCCATGAATTCCTTCCAAGTAGAAGATAACTTCTTCTCATTGGTCATCCAAGTCATAGTCCGCACCCCATCCATGTGGAAGTGGACGGAGGCAAAGAACTGGGCCACGATCTCTGGGTTAAAGTCCATGTGGAACGTGATGAAGTCTTCAATGCCAAACTGCTCCACCAAGTCCAATGCCTCACCAAACTAGTTCCGGTCCTTCTTCCGATGATTCATATCAATCCACTACATTGGAACATAGAGGTTGTGCTTGGACTTGATCACATCGATGTAGATGATATTCTGCTGCTTGGTCTAGAACAACTCATTCCCTCTGACATTCTCACAAGGGTTCACATAGGGATTGATCCTACTTCGAATGATGAACTCGGATTGAGGCATCTCATCCATGCCAAGAACCGGCTCCTTGTACCTGTTGGCGGTCTTCTTGACATTGCGTTGTTGGGCATTGGAGCCCTCTGGTGCTTCTTGATTGCGAAGCCGCTTAGAGCTCATGTCGCGACTTGGATTTGAGCGACGGACATTGGAGCCACCACCTATGATACGCAACACAAAACACACGAGAAGAACAAGAAGGATAAATGCAAAGAGCAATGCCAAAACAAGTGAAACAAGTAGAAATAAGATTGGATAGTCGCAACAAGGTAGTTTAGATGTCAATGGTAGTACCTCACCATGAGGCGGACGTAAAAGTTTACATCTGCTCTAGCCGCGGTAGTACAGTGCCGGGATGGCACGGTAGTGCCGCACCTAGATGGGAAGTAAAATTTTACTTCTACGTGATGAGCGGTAGTACCGTACGAGGTGGATCTAGCCAGAGTACATGGTAGTACTGCACGGGACGCGCGGCAGTACCGCACGGTTTCAAATCTGGCAAGAACAGATCTAGGCACATCCATAGATTTGGATCGGTACTACGGTTGATCAAAATTACCGTGTTGCAACATACCAAATAGCATCTCTATACCAGTAGCACTCTCCTACACCCTCCTCTTGCAATGACTTAGCCAAAAATCTCAAGAACAACATGCATCTCTCCAAAAGCTAGAGGCAAAACTACGAGGCAAAGAGAGAAGGACTAGGGGAGAAACCTTGTTCCATGGAAAGAGGTCGAGGTGGGGATCGATCCCACCGGTCGGAATGCGAGGAGAGCAGCCGGAGACGGAGATCCGACGAGGTGCTCCGACGCCGTTCTTGGGCAGGGGAGAGAGAGATATGAAGGGGGGAAACAGAGTTGAATGGGTATGGGGGAGTTGGAACTCCCCCTGCCCGCTCTTGACCCCACCCGCTCGCGACGGCGCGGTAGTACCGCGGGTCATCGCGGTAGTACCGCCCGGGCGGAAGTACCACACACAGGGTGGTAGTACCGCTCTTATAGCGGTAGTAAAAAATTACTGTCATGCTGGTAGCGATAGTACCTTGCCACGGATGCACCTGTGCACGCATAGGGCAACCCATCTCCTGCGGTAGTACCGTGGCTTGCCATGGTAGTACCATAAACCCAAGAAAGTGCATGTTTAGACAAAACAGAGAAACACGGCCTTTGCAAAGCAATCTCCAAGCGACCGGACACGCAAACAAGCACACACATGAGGCAACTCAAACACAAACACGGCTCAACAAGAAGGCGAAAGACAACAAGGAGTGAACACGAGCCACAACCTCTCTAGAGGAGAGGACGGTGGCCGAAGCCACCTATGTTTTAGTCAATTGGTATGGCACCGCGAAGAATTATCCTTGGGCCCATGACCAAAACACGTCTTTGAAGCACAAGTACCATCAAGAATGGATAATGTGAAAGAGTTGATCAATTTGCATAATGGGGGGAGGGAGAGTTCATTGAGGGAACAACACTCCCCCTATGTCCATGCCTACACATAAACAAGATATCAAGATGAGTATGGTGGGGTGTGCACGGGTTCAAGCTACATTGCTCGAATCAATGATATTTAGCTCATGACTTAACTCGTGAAATCTTGTTTCATCCAAGGGCTTCATGAAAATATCTGCAAGGTTATCATGAGTGTTGACATATTTGAGCTTGATCTCCCCTCGCCTAATGTGATCCCGGATGAAGTGATACCGAATCTCAATATGCTTTATCTTGAAGTGTTGCACCGGGTTGGGAGAGATCTTGATGGCACTTTCATTGTCACACCAAAGAGGCACTTCGTCACAAATGACACCGTAATCCTTCAAAGTTTGCCTCATCCATAGAAGTTGAGGACAACAACTACCAGCGGCCACATACTCCGCTTCAGTGGACGAGAGAGACACACAACTTTGCTTCTTAGAATACCAACTCACCAAAGATCAACCAAGAAATTGGCACCCTCCGGAGGTTGACTTCCTATCCACTCTGTCTCCCACCCAATCCGAGTCTGAATAGCCCAAAAGGTTGAAGTTGGATCCTCTTGGGTACCATAAGCCAAAGTATGGGGTATGAGCCAAATATCAAAAGATTTGCTTGATCGTCACATAGTGGCTTTCCTTAGTTGCGGCTTGAAACCATGCACAAATTCCCACACTCAACATGATATCCTGTCTAGATGCACAAAGGTAAAGCAAGGAGCCAATCATGGAACGATATACCTTTTGATCCACCACTTTACCATTGGGATCTATGTTAAGTTGGCATTTAACGGGCATTGGAGTGGAGGCCGGCTTGACATCACTTAGCTTTAATCTCTTGAGCATGTCTTGAGTGTATCTGGCTTGGTTGATGAAGGTTCCTTCTCTTCTTTGCTTGATTTCGAACTCGAGAAAGAACTTCAACTCTCCCATCATGGACATCTTAAACTTCAAGGTCATGAGAGCAGCAAATTCCTCATTGAAAGCTTTGTTAGGGGAACCAAAGATAATATCATCAACATATAGTTGGCATACAAACAACTCCCCATTGACCTTCTTAGTAAAAAGAGTGAGGTCAATTTTCCCAATTTCAAACGCACGATCTTGCAAAAACTCGGTAAGGTGCTCATACCACGCACGTGGGGCTTGCTTAAGGCCATAGAGTGCATTATAGAGTTGCTACACATGATTGGGGAACTCAGGATCCTCAAACCCTGGGGGTTGTTTGAAATACACCAACTCATTAGTAGGACCAATAAGAAAAGCACTCTTCACATCCATTTGTTGCAACTTGAAGTTATGATGAGAAGCATAAGCAATCAACAAACGAATAGATTCAAGGTAAACAACGGGAGCAAAGGTTTCATCATAGTTGATACCCTCGACTTGGGAGTAGCCTTGTGCTACCAAACGAGCCTTGTTACGAATGATAATTCCATGAGCATCTTGCTTGTTCTTGAATATCCACTTGGTTCCAATGACATTATGGTTCCCTGTTGGCCTTGGTACCAATCTCCACACCTTGTTTTGCTCGAAGTTGTTGAGTTCTTCATGCATGGCATTGAGCCAATCCGGATCCTCGAGCAACTCATAGACCTTTTGGGGTTCAACATAAGAAACAAATGCGTGATGTTCACAATAGTTTGCCAATTGTCTACGAGTGCTTACCCCTTTTCTCAAACTTCCAAGCACATTCTTCAGAAGATGATCTTTGGTAGTTGATACGTCTCCAACGTATCTATAATTTTTGATTGTTCCATGCTATTATATTACCCCTTTTGGATGTTTATGGGCTTTATTTTACACATTTATATCATTTTTGGGACTAACCTACTTACCGGAAGCCCAGCCCGTATTGCTGTTTTTTTGCCTATTTCAGTATTTCGAAGAAAAGGAATATCAAACGGAGTCCAAACGGAGTCCAAACGGAATGAAACCTTCGGGAGCGTGATTTTTGGAACAAACGTGATCCAGAGGACTTGGAGTGCAAGTCAAGAAGCAGCCGAGGACTCCACGAGATAGGAGGGCGCCCCCCTATAGGGCGCGCCCCCTGTCTCGTGGGCCCCTTGGGCGTCCATCGACGTACTTCTTCCTCCTATATAAGCCTACGTACCCCAAAAACATCCAGGGAGCACCCGAAACACAATTTCCACCGCCGTAATCTTCTCTATCCGCGAGATCCCATCTTGGAGCCTTCACCGGCGTTCTGCCGGAGGGGGAATCAACCATGGAGGGCTTCTACATCAACATCCTTGCCCCTCTGATGAGTTGTGAGTAGTTTACCACAGACCTACGGGTCCATTGTTATTAGCTAGATGGCTTATTCTCTCTTTTTGGATCTCAATACAATGTTCTCCCTCTCTCTTGTGGAGATCTATTCGATGTAATCTCTTTTTGCGGTGTGTTTGCCGAGATCCGATGAATTGTGGGTTTATGATCAAGTTTATCTATGAATAATATTTGAATCTTCTCTGAATTATTTTATGTATGATTGAGTTATCTTTGCAAGTCTCTTCGAATTATCAGTTTGGTTTGGCCTACTAGATTGATCTTTCTTGCCATGGGAGAAGTGCTTAGCTTTGGGTTCAATCTTGTGGTGTCCTTACCCAGTGACAGAAAGGGTTGCAAGGCACGTATTGTATTGTTGCCATTGAGGATAACAAGATGGGGTTTATATCATATTGCTTGAGTTTATCCCTCTACATCATGTCATCTTGCTTAATGCGTTACTCTGTTCTTATGAACTTAATACTCTAGATACAGGTAGGAGTTGGTCGATGTGTGGAGTAATAGTAGTAGATGCAGGCAGGAGCCGGTCTACTTGTTGCGTACGTGCTGCCTATATACATGATCATGCCTAAGTAATCTCATAATTATTCGCTTTTCTATCAATTGCTCGACAGTAATTTGTTCACCCACAGTAATACTTATGCTATCTGGAGAGAAGCCTCTAGTGAAACCTATGGCCCCCGGGTCTATCTCTTATCATATTTGCTTCCAATCTACTTTTATTTGCATCTTTACTTTTTGCATCTATATCATAAAATACCAAAAATATATTTATCTTATCATACTATCTTTATTAGATCTCACTTTGGCAAGTGGCCGTGAAGGGATTGACAACCCCTTTATTGCGTTGGTTGCGAGTTCTTTGTTTGTTTGTGTAGGTGCTTGGGACTTTTGAGGAGCCTCCTACTGGATTGATACCTTGGTTCTCAAAAACTGAGGGAAATACTTACGCTACTATTGCTGCATCACCCTTTCCTCTTCAAGGAAAACCAACGCAAGCTCAATACGTAGCAAGAAGGATTTCTGGCGCCGTTGCCGGGGAGGTCTTTGCTCAAGTCAAAACATACCAAGTACCCATCACAAACCCATCTCCCTTGCATTTACATTATTTTCCATTTGCCTCTCGTTTTCCTCTCCCCCACTTCACCCTTGTCGTTTTATTCGCCCTCTCTTTCCCAATCTTCTCCTCCTCTCTTTTCCGTTTGCCTTCCCGTTGCCATGGCCGAATCAAAAAGAACTAACGGTTTTCTCCCGAGTTCTAGTGGCTTGGATAACCCCTCTATCCTCTCTAAGCTCATAAATAATGATGTTATGGAAAGACCCACCGGGGTCACCAATGAGAGCTTGAATAATGATGAGGATGACTCCGGAATTTTTTGCTATTTGCTTGTTGAGTCTTTAAAAGATGCTTGGGATATGTTATTAAGGATTCGGGCTAGCTATGTGCCACAATATCAAATTGAAGTTTACTTAAAAAGTTTCTATGTTGGCTTGCCTGCTTCTTTTAAACAAGTTTTAGATTCCATTTTTTAAGAAGGTTTTCTTGAAGGGGATGCTATAGATACTTATGAGAAAATGAAAACCATATTTGGGCACCCTATGAATGATAAGGTTGAATCTACTACTCTCTTGTGCTTTTATCAAAATGAAATTATCAAAGAGATGAAGTCTAGCCTAGTTGCAAATTTCCGTAATGTGCTTAATCTTACTTCATCCATTAATGGCAATGTGCTTACCCTAAATAGAAGAATGAATGCCATTTAAAGGATATCCTCTTTTTCCTTTTCAAGTGCCAAAGATGGCACTACTTAGATCTATCTTCACTTTTATGCCTAGCTAGGGGCGGTAAACGATAGCGCTAGTTGGGAGGCTACCCAATTTTCTTTGTGTTTTTTGTTTTTGTTCCTGTTTAGTAATAAATCTTGCATCTACCTTCTGTTTAGATGTGCTTTTATCTTTTAATAGTGTTTGTGCCAAGTAGAACCTATAGGATAACCTATGATGATAGTTGATTTGATTCTGCTGAAAAACAGAAACTTTGTGCTCACGAGAAAAAATTCAATAAATCATAGAAACGTGACTTTGCATTGAGTCTTTTTGCTACTGATCAACAAACAAATTTTCCAGTACATCCTATTTTGGTAGGAGTTTTAGAGTTCCAGAAGTTTGCGTTAGTTACAGATTTCTAAAGACTGTTCTTTTTTTGACATATTCTATTTTTCGTGTGTTGTTTGCTTATTTTGATGCATCTATGGCTAGTAAAATAGTTTATAAACCATAGAGAAGTTGCAATAGAGTAGGTTTAACACCAAAATAAATAAAGAATGAGTTCATTACAG
The DNA here is from genome assembly GCF_002162155.2 of Triticum dicoccoides. Classification (NCBI taxonomy): domain Eukaryota; kingdom Viridiplantae; phylum Streptophyta; class Magnoliopsida; order Poales; family Poaceae; genus Triticum; species Triticum dicoccoides. The sequence continues at coordinate 405,827,283 of NC_041387.1, forward strand.
TACCTTATGTGGTGGTTTTCTTTTCTTTCACTAACGGAGCTTATAAGATTTCCTGTTGAGTTTTGTGTTGTGAAGTTTTCAAGTTTTGGGTAAAGCTTTTATGGACTATGGAATAAGGAGTGGCAAAATCCTAAGCTTGCGGATTCCCAAGGCACCCCAAGATATTCAAGGATAGCCAAAATTCTAAACTAGGGGATGCCCCGGGAAGGCATCCCCTCTTTCGTCTTCGTTCATTGGTTACTTTACTTGGAGCTATATTTTTATTCGCCACATGATATGTGTTTTGCTTGGAGCGTCGTGTATTATATTAGTCTTTGCTTTTTAGTTAACCACAATCATCCTTGCTGTACACACCTTTTTGGAGAAGCCTATTTGTTTAGAATTTGCTAGAATACTTTATGTGCTTCACTTATATCTTTTGAGCTTGATAGTTTTTGCTCTAGTGCTTCACTTATATCTTTTAGAGCACGGTGGTGACTTATTTTGTAGAAATTGCTAGTCTCTCATGATTCACTTATATTATTTTGAGAGTCTTTTAGAACAGCATGGTATTTTCTATGGTTATAACATTGGTCCTAGAATGGTAGGCATCCAAGTTGGGTATAATAAAAACAATCATAGGAAGTGAATTGGATGCTATGATCAATTTGATACTTGATAATTGTTTTGAGATATGGAGGTAGTGATATTAAAGTCATGCTAGTTCGGTGATTATGAATTTAAAGAATGCTTGTGTTGAAGTTAGCAAATCCCGTAGCCTGCACGTATGGTTAAAGTTGTGTAACAAATTTGAAACATGAAGTGTACCTGGCTTGTGCATCCTTATGAGTGGCGGTCGAGGACGAGCGATGGTCTTTTCCTACCAATCTATCCCCCTAGGAGCATGCGCGTAGTGCTTGATTTTTGATGACTTCTAAATTTTTGCAATAAGTATATGAGTTCTTTTGACTAATGTTGAGTCCATGGATTATACGCACTTTTACCTTTCCGCCATTGCTAGCCTCTTCGGTACCGTGCATTGCCCTTTCTCACCTTGAGAGTTGGTGCAAACTTCACCCGTGCATCCAAACCCCGTGATACGATATGCTCTATCACACATAAACCTCCTTATATCTTCCTCAAAACAGCCACCATACCTACCTATTATGGCATTTCCATAGCCATTCTGAGATATATTGCCATGCAACTTTCCACCATTCCATTTATCATCATCATGACATACATTACTTTTGTCATATTGCCATTGCATAATCATGTAGTTCACATCGTATTTGTGGCAAAGACACCATGCATTATTTTTCATACATGTCATTCTTGATTCATTGCACCATCCCGGTACACCGCCGGAGGCATTCATATAGAGCCATATCTTGTTCTAGTTTCGAGTTGTAATTCATATGTTGTAATCAATAAAAGTGTGATGATCATCATTATTAGAACATTGCCCAAAAAGAAAAAAAAGAAAAAGAAAAAAAGAAAAAAAGGAAAGGCCAAAAAAAAGGCCCAAGAAAAAGAAAAAAAGAAAAGAAAAAAATAAAAAAATAAAAAGGGCAATGTTACTATCTCTTTTTCCACACTTGTGCTTCAAAGTAGCACTTTGTTCTTCATGTAGTGAGTCTCATATATTGTGCTTCAAAGTAGCACCATGTTTTTCATATAGTGAGTCTCATAAGTTGTCTTTTTCATACTAGTGGGAATTTTTCATTAAAGAACTTGGCTTGTATATTCCTACGATGGGCTTCCTCAAATGCCCTAGGTCTTCATGAGCAAGCAAGTTGGATGCACACCCACTAGTTTTCTTTTGTTGAGCATTCATTTATAGCACTAGTGCATCCATTGCATGGCAATACCTACTCCTCATGTTGACATCAATTGATGGGCATCTCCATAGCCCGTTGATTATCCTCGTCAATGTGAGACTTTCTCCTTTTTTGTCTTCTCCATACAGTCCCCATCATCATATTCTATTCCACCCATAGTGCTATATCCATGGCTCACGCTCATGTATTGCGTGAAGGTTGAATTTTTTTGAGATTATTTAAGTATGAAACAATTGCTTGGCTTGTCATCGGGGGTATAGAAGTTGGGAACATCTTTGTGTGACGAAAATGAAGCATATCCTAACTATATGATTTTGTAGGGATGAACTTTCTTTTGCCATGTTATTTTGAGAAGACATGATCACTTTGATTAGTATGCTTGAAGTGTTACTATTTATTTTATCAATATGAACTTTTATTTCCAATCATTTGGATCTGAACATTCATGCCACAATAAAGAAAATTACATTAAGAATTATGCTAGGTAGCATTCCACATCAAAAATTTCTTTTTTATCATTTACCTACTCGAGGACGAGCAGGAATTAAGCTTGGGGATGCTTGATACGTCTCCAACGTATCTTTAATTTTTGATTGTTCCATGCTATTATATTACCCCTTTTGGATGTTTATGGGCTTTATTTTTCACATTTATATCATTTTTGGGACTAACCTACTTACCGGAAGCAACGTGATCTAGAGGACTTGGAGTCCAAGTCAAGAAGCAGCCGAGGACTCCACGAGATAGGAGGGCGCGCCCCCTGTCTCGTGGGCCCCTCGGGCATCCACCGACGTACTTCTTCCTCCTATATAAGCCTACGTACCCCAAAAACATCCAGGGAGCACCCTAAACACAATTTCCACCGCCGTAACCTTCTGTATCCGTGAGATCCCATCTTTGAGCCTTCGCCGGCGTTCTGCCGGAGGGGGAATCAACCACGGAGGGCTTCTACATCAACATCCTTGCCCCTCCGATGAGTTGTGAGTAGTTTACCACAGACCTATGGGTCCATAGTTATTAGCTAGATGGCTTCTTCTCTCTTTTTGGATCTCAATACAATGTTCTCCCTCTCTTGTGGAGATCTATTCGATGTAATCTCTTTTTGCGGTGTGTTTGTCGAGATTCGATGAATTGTGGGTTTATGATCAAGTTTATCTATGAATAATATTTGAATCTTCTCTGGATTCTTTTATGTATGATTGACTTATCTTTGCAAGTCTCTTCGAATTATCAGTTTGGTTTGGCCTACTAGATTGATTTTTCTTGCCATGAGAGAAGTGCTTAGCTGTGGGTTCAATCTTGCGGTGTCCTTACCCAGTGACAGAAAGGGTTGCAAGGCACGTATTGTATTGCCATCGAGGATAACAAGATGGGGTTTATATCATATTGCTTGAGTTTATCCCTCTACATTCATGTCATCTTGCTTAATGCGTTACTCTGTTCTTATGAACTTAATACTCTAGATGCAGGCAGGAGTCGGTCGATGTGTGGAGTAATAGTAGTAGATGCAGGCAGGAGTCGGTCTACTGGTTGCGGACGTGATGCCTATATACATGATCATGCCTAGATAATCTCATAATTATTCGCTTTTCTATCAATTGCTCGACAGTAATTTGTTCACCCACCGTAATACTTATGCTATCTCGAGAGAAGCCTCTAGTGAAACCTATGGCCCCCAGGTCTATCTCTTATCATATTAGCTTCCAATCTACTTTTATTTGCATCTTTACTTTTTGCATCTATATTATAAAATACCAAAAATATATTTATCTTATCGTACTATCTTTATTAGATCTCACTTTCGCAAGTGGATGTGAAGGGATTGCCAAACCCTTTATTGCGTTGGTTGCGAGTCCTTTGTTTGTTTGTGTAGGTGCGTGGGACTTTTGAGGAGCCTCCTACTGGATTGATACCTTGGTTCTCAAAAACTGAGGGAAATACTTACGCTACTATTGATGCATCACCCTTTCCTCTTCAAGGAAAACCAACACAAGCTCAGGACGTAGGAGTAGTGAGCTTGGAAGCAATGTTAGAGGCACGATGCTCCAATTCCTCCTCAAGAGATAGTTGAGGAGCGGAAACTTGATCATCTTGAGCGTCGTCATGAGCTTGTTCTTGATCTTGAGATTGCTCTTGATCTTGAACTTGCTCGAGAGGGAGAACTTGACCTTGAGCATGACTTGGTGGTTCCCCACCATCTTGAGGTTGATCTTGCCCTTGATCTTGTTCACTTGGTTGAGGGTCTTCACTTTGTTCTTCGGAAGCGTGTGGGATCTTGGGTTGGTGATGGCTCCACTTGAGTGGAACTTTGTCCTTCTCCTTTGGCCACAAGGGGTTCCTCAATGGGTAGGATATGACCAACACCCGTTCTTCTTATGGCTTGGGGAGGAATTTCATCACCTACATCACAAGTACCACTTTGCTCCACTTGGGAGCCATTATTCTCGTCAAACTCCATGTTACACGTCTCCTCATTGAGTCCCATGGACTTGTTGAGGACACGGTAAGCATGAGAGTTTGTAGCATAACCAACAAATATGCCCTCACGAGCTCTAGCCCCAAATTTAGACAAACAAACACCTTTCTTGAGAATGAAACACTTAAAACCCAACACCGGAAGTACTTAAGGTTGGGCTTGTTACTGGTAAGTATCTCATATGGAGTCTTGTTCAAGCCCTTGCGGAGATAGAGACAATTGGAAGCATGACAAGAGGTGTTGATGGCTTCCCAAAAGTTGCAGGGAGACTTGAACTCCGCCATCATGGTCCTTGCCACGTCCATCAACATCTGGTTCTTCCTCTCCGCTACACCATTTTTTGAAACCTGTGACAGTGGGAGAGGCTCCCACTATGATATATTACCTCTCAAATATTACATTGTACAAGTTATATACATGCCCTATCCACTTTGTGGCATAGGGATGGTGAGGCTAGAAAATAAAGCCTAATCAAAAGGTAAAGAATCTAATAGTAAGAAGATAAATTCTTTCTTGCTTTCTTTCATCCTATATTGCAATAATCCAAAGTCTATTTTAAATCTAGCCAGCCAGGATTTGTAGGAGGGATTGATGTTTCTGAAGAGTTTGTCATTCCTTTCCTTCCAAATGCTCCAAGATACTTGCAGGAAAGTCTCCATGAACATGGGCTTGTTCTAGTTGTGCTTGGTCGTTTCTAACCAGTTGAGGCGTGTGGTATGGTGTTCTGGGTTCATCCCAAGCTTGGACCAACATATTTTGTTGAATGGGCAATTTAGGATCATGTGGTCAACATCTTCTTCACTCTGGCCGCATAGAAGACAGTTTAGATCGTCCCCTATGTTGTAGTGCCTTCTCTTGAGCATGTTGCGTGTGTTAAGGCGGTCCGAAAGCAGCACCAACCAAAGACTTTTATCTTGATGGTAACTTTGGATTTCCACAACCAATGATTAGTTTTATGTGCTTTGACATCTTGAAAGCAAAATTTGTAAAATCTTCTGGCTGAGAATTCATTGGTTCCCCAAGTGTAAGACCAAATATCTCTTGAGTCTTGATCGTTACCTAATGTGACGTGGGCCACAAGTTGCTGGATGTCTCTAAGCTCTACATGTGCTTGAATGGATAGGGGTAGGTGAAACGCTTCTTGAAGGGAAGATGTGCTTAGAAAATCTTGAACAGAGACATCTTCATTTTTGGCAAAGGAGAAGGCCCTTGGGTGTGATTCAGCTAGAATGTCATTGAGCCAAAGATCTTTCCACATGAGCACATTATCTCAACGATGGACATCCACTCTTGAAATGCCCCGGAAGATTTGAATTAGTTTGAGGACATCCCGCCACCAAAATGATCCGCAGGGGTCAGAGGCACATGGAATCTTGTCCGTGTAATATGTAGACCAAATCAGGTCGACCCAAGGGAGATCATGCTGATTATAAAACTTGTGCAAGTACTTCAGGAGGAGAGCATCACTTTGTATCCTTAAGTTGATGATTCCAATGCCACCACTTTATTTTGGATGGAAAATTCTATCCCATGCAGCCAGGGAGTTACACTTCTCGCCTTGCTCAGATTTCTTTGTCCATATACATCTTCGTCGAATCTTATCCAAAAGCTCCAAGATTTTTGGTGGGAATTTCAGTGTGCAAATGGCGAATATGGTAAGAGAAGTGATGACAGTATTGAGTATAGATAGTTTTGCTCCATATGACATCAACGACAGGGTAGAAGCGAGTCTGCATTCAACAGAGCAAACCAACGGCATTAAGTCTTGGACGGATGGTTTATTAGTTCCCAGGGGTAGGCCAAGGTATGTAAATGGCATGGTGCCAACCTTGCATTCAAAGATGCTAGCAATATCATTTGTGAGAGCATCATCACAGTTCATCGGTATCAGGGTTGACTTGTCGAAGTTTATTTTGAGTCCAATGGAGGCAGCATAATCATTGAGGATTGCTTTCATTGTGCGTGCTTGATTGGGACATGCTGGCATTATAATTATGGTATCATCAGTGTATTGGATAACCGGGTAGTCTTTTTGAGTAGGTCTGACAAAGGGCAAGTGAATCTTCCATTGCCAGAAAGCATCATTGATGGCAGCCTGAAGGAGATCTGCTGCAATGACGAAGATCAGGGGTGAAAGAGGGTCCCCTTGCCGTACCCCACATTTGCATCTGAATTGTCGACCTGGAATGCCATTGAGGGGCACCGATGATTTCCCAGAGGAGAATATGGACTTGATCCAGGTGAGCCATTTATCATTAAACCCCATATGTTTCATAATCTCAATCATAGCACCATGCTCAATAGTATCAAAGGCTTTGGCAAAGTCGAGCTTGAGGAGGACGATTTTTTCTTTGAGACTTGGCATTGGTGGATATATGCAAAGGCCCAAGCGAGGCAGTCCTGGATAGATCTTCTTTTAATGAAGCCATATTGGTTGCCGTGAACAAGTTTGAGAATGAGCTTTTGCAGGCGATTAGCTAGTAGCTTACTGATCACTTTGAGGCAGCAATTGAGAAGTGTGATAGGCCGGAAATCATTAACTGTCTCAGGGGAAGAAATCTTTGGGATTAGTGTAATGAAGCCCTCATTTATGCTTTCTAAGTTTACGGTCCCTTCATGGAATTGATCACATAGCTTGTAGAAGTCCTCTTTGATGATGTGCCAACAAGTTTTAATGAACAGACCAGTGAATCCATCAGGGCCCGGGGCTCTATCAGCAGGCATTTCTTTAATGACATCATCAATTTCTTGCTTTGAGAAAGGGGCAGTAAGTTGATCTAGATCTTCTCTTTTCTTGATGATGTTTGGGAGGTCAAACTTCATTTGATAGTTACCATAAGATCCAAGTACGTTTTTGTAGGTGTGATAGATTAAAGCCTCTTTGCCAGCATGGTCTTCAACAGATGCACCGTTATCAAGTTGGAGCATAGCTATGTTGTTCCTTCGATATCTTTCAGAAGCTAGTGACTTGAGAAATTTAGGATCCTCATCTCCAAATTGAACCCAACGGATTGTGCATCTCTTCTTCCAGTATTGTTTCTGGTAGTTTAACAACGAGAGAATGTGTTTCTTTAGAATTTTCCTGAAGTTGCTCTCTGGGATAGATAGGTTTCTTATATTTTCACGAGCATCAAGATCAGCCAGTACTGAATTAGAGTTATGTATTGTAGTGGTCAGTTTTGAAATTCTTTTACTCCAATGTTTGAGTTCATATCTTAGCATTTTGAGCTTTCGGCAGATGATTGTGGCAGCATTTGTTGAGTTGACAGATGTATTCTAGACAGATGTAACTATTTCCATAAACCCCGGGTGCTGCACCAAGAAGGACTCAAACCTGAACAAATTGCTTTTTGGGATGGAAGTTTCAATAGAGACCACACAGGGAATGTGGTCGGAGACTGGCTTACCGAGGGGTTTGACCATGGTGTTTGGGTATGAAATTGTCCAATTAGTGGAGGTAAGGAACCAGTCCAATTGTTCTAACAAGGGATCTTGCTGCATGTTACTCCAGGTAAACGATCTGCCTTTGATTGGTAGTTCAATGAGGCCATGTGTGCGAATAAAGTCACTGAAAGTTATCATATCATTAATGTTACCACCTAGTTTATTGCGATTAGTGGGGCATCGAATGTAATTAAAGTCCCCAATTAGAAGCCAATCTTCAGCGGTGGGAATGTCTAGGTTTAAAAGCCAATTTGTGTAGTCCACTCTAGGGTCACCTTGACAAGGGCCATATATATTCACTAGAGTCCATTCTTGGGCCGATTGTGTGGATTTGAATTTAATTACCAGTGCAAAATCTTCTTCAATGAGTAATGTTCCTGTGAAAATGGAGTTGTTCCAAATGGTCATAATGCCTCCTAAGGCACCTTGAGAGGGGATGTAAGCAAATTTGTCAAACCTCCTAGGACAGCAAGACTTAATGAACATATTATCAAAAGAGGATTTTTTTTAGTTTCTTGCAAGCAAATCACAGCACAACCACTAGAGGGAATAACATTCAAAAGAGCCAAAAGTTTATGGTCTGCATTCAGGCCCCTGACATTCCAACAAAGCACATTCCAGTTCGAAAGGAGAACCATTAAAAGATAAGTAAAAAACCAACATCAATTAAGCATGGGAGGGGCCACCCTCCTGATCAGCAAGGAGCACTTCCTCTGAAAGTTCCTCAAGAGGAATGGCACACTGGTGGGATCCAATCTGCGGAATTTTAGAAACTGACATTGGTGGGGGCACTTCAGTAGCTTGCTCATCAGAATGTTCAGTTATATCCACTGTAGAGGTAGCATTGGGGATCACCCTTGGCTTAACTTTGGATACCTTGGCCTTACTGTTAGTGATAATAGAGACTTTAAAACCATCATACTTGTTGGAGTGACTGCTGCGACGAACCTGAGAGATAATAAGTGGAGTTTTGGCCTTGCCACATTTGCTTTGTTTCACCCCAGTAGAAGAGTCTCCATGCCCAAGCTCAGAAGAGTGACTCTGATCCACACCAGCCAAGGGTACAAGCATATCATTAGGGAGTTCTACAAAAACTTGATCTTGATCCTCATTGAGCTCAGTAATTGTTGCAGTTGGGGCCTGGGTATTAGGGGGAGCAGAGTTGCCTATGGCCCAGAACTTAGTGGAAGAACTGTAATTGCCTCCAGCCTCAAAACAAGTTACAGTGGCAGCAACATCCATCTGACCATCATCAGCCGTGGTGACAACTAACTGAATGTTTTTAGGTTAGTTGGCCTCATACCATATCCATGAGCCCAAGGCCCAACTGTCGCCAAAGTTGGCATGACAGTGCTTGACAGGAAGTTGGTGACATGCACATAATACAAAGGCTCATTCAATAACATGGAGTTGATCACCTCATTGTTAGCAGAGAAGTTGATATTGATGCTAGCAGTGGTAACCTGCAGGTTGAACAGAATTTGCGGTGGACATGCCTCTGAACCTGAAAGGGCCTCAGTAGAGATATGACTGACAATTAAATCCTGAGAGGGGGCAGGGCTGAAAACCAAAGAGCTATTCCCGTGTAGGACTTGCATGATATTAACTGGCACAAGCACCAGAGCCTCAGAGTCAAAACTGGAATCAGAGCTGCTTTGAAGAGAGATGGAATCATTCCAATCTGCAGCAGGACTGTCATGAATGTTCTCAGCTGGATTGATACCATCTTGAACTTGAAGCCCTTCATTGGCTAGCCATTCCTGAAAGTTATATAGGACAGGAGGGGCCTGCGGTGGTGGAGCTGGCCATTCTCCCTAGTTTGGCTGGAATTCAACCTCCACCTATTGCAGACTTTCTTCCTTGTTGACAACATCAACATTGTTAGCTGCCCCTTGCTATGCCATCCAATTGTTAAGCTGCATTTGATACATCTGCTCAGCCGTAAGCTCATCACCATAGAGAGGATGTGGAATTCCATTCACAGGCGAAGGATCTTCACCTGCAGGTGGGACTTCAGGCAAATGCGCGTTCCAATCACTACTGTGCAGCATGGTGACACACACAGTCCAGCAATGACGATCTCCACCCAACTGACGAATCACCAGACTTTTAGGAACCAGATGTAAATTTATGACTTTGACTCTAATCAGAACAAACCTCCTATCTCCTCTGGGATTATGCCAATGTGTGAGGCTGCCAAAGCTATCCACAGATCTATGCAGGTAATGACACATCTGGTAATCATACGGAAAACACACATACATGATCCAGACAGACAGGCCAAAAGAAGTGAGCCTCATGTTCAGAGCTTCATCATGCGGCACCAAAGAAACGATAGTGTTCATATCGCCTTCTACTTCTGCATCTACTTCAAAGGTAGTACCCACCACATTGTCTCTCAGTAAAGAACCTGCAAAGCCATAAATAGCAATACCCAGTGGATGATCATCAACCTAAGTGGGGACAAAGTTGGATTCATGCAGCAAACCAGTGATTACCTACCGGAGAGCGGCTTTCTGATGAAAGGGAACATGTCTGTTCACCTCTGTAATGGCAAGGAAATCGTGGTTGAGAGGTGGCACTGGGTGAACCGCCATGTCACCGCGGACCACTCTGTTCTCCGGCCCAAGCTCGATCATCATTCCCGTGGGGATGTAAGGGACGACATGCACCGGGAAGTTTGCCATTGTCAATGTGGGAGTAGAGGTGGAGGTGGGGAAAGTAGGGGAATTGGAATGCGGATCGACAGCTTGGGTCGTTTTGGGTTGCCAAGCGAGTCGCTCCGCCCCCGTCACTCTCCAACAAGATTGCGCCAGGTGTGTAGCTAGGCCGCAGGCGACACAATTAAGGGATCTGATTGATTTTCTGATCTGTTTATTATATTGATGTGGACTGCCATTCAAAGTAGTAAGGAAAGTGGAGATTTGATTCTTACTGACACTGATTTGACAAGACCCCGGGGAGTAGTAGAATCAATTACCAGGGTAGTAGAGGGAATGCGAGCAGCCGGGGCAGATTTCTTCCTTATATTAGCCATAACTGATTGTTCTGAAGATATCATCATTGACAAGCCATTTATGGATTGAGCACAAAATTTAGGCTACCACCAGAGATAAGCACAATCCAAATTGTCACAATCAGAAGAAGTGTGGCCCAACAAATGACAATTTTTACACCTCAACTTGGAAGGGCAGAGAGCTCACACATGAATATCTGAAAGACATGTAGTACAAGTTGGGCCGGCAGTAGAAGAAGGCCCAAGGTCCTTAATAGTGTCCGTAGGTGGTAAATGGGCTTGTACCTGGTCTATTAGGTTAGTTGATTCATTGCAGTCCCGCCCAAGGTGTCCCATCGAAGAGCAAATTGAGCAAATATTCAAATTTTTCATAAATAAATGTTGATGGTGGCACCGAAGCAAGAGACCAGGTTTTGGCAATACCAAATCATTATAACCAGCATGTCTATAATCCAAAATATGCAACAGAATGAAGTTAGGGATAGAGTTCCAGCATTCACTCCTGAATTTATTGCCAATAAATGTTGAATGTTGATCTGTCACGCGAGTAGTACTGATTGTTTCAAAAGTACCAAAGCGAATGCCACTAACGGAAACAGGCACACTGATTGCTCGAGGTGTAAAGATGCCGAAAAAAAGATTGGACCGGATTGTGACATGTCACATTCATTGTGAGTAAATATAGGATTCTCAAGAACATCACCATGTGTAGACCTTTCTTGCTCATGAGGGAAAATAAGACCAAATTTATCCAACTCCTTTGAAGATCATAAATCCTCCGATCTATTAGCATGAAGGAACTTAAAATTTGATTTGACAGCCATAGGAGAACGTAAAGTGATTTCATTAAGCTCTTGATCCGAATGCCACGTTTCATTCAATAAAGAATAGTTCCAAGAGTTGTGGCGATAAAGATTGAAATGACAGATGAAATCTAGCCAAATGCGGTCCTTAAGGCCATAGATGAAATGCCCCACTTTGTTAGATGCCAATGAGAACCAAAAATTCCTACCAGCCAGGTGTTTAACACGAAAACCAATCGCAGAACCACTAATGCAACATTGAAGGGCAAGCCCCACTGATTCTTCAGAGAGAGGGAATGAGGCAGAAGAGGAAGCCACAACCATAAAGAATTCCTTGGTTGTCGGGGAAGGAGAAAAGTGCACCGTGGATAACCTTGCACGCACCTGCCTCCACCACTTGACCGGGGGAGAAATCCCAGTGGAGTAGCCCTTCCATGGATCATGATTAGAGATCGCCATAGGTGGTGGAGGTGAAGGTGGAGGAGGTGGTGGGTGGAGAGGAGAGCATGGTCACCATTGTTCAAGAATTTTGGTTGACTAAGTTAAAGTTATGAGGGGTCTAAGGTGCGGAATATTGATGCTTGATCCCCTCATCACTAAAAAAACTCATCCAAGGTGTAGTTCTTGAACTCAGTGCCATTGTCACTTCTTATTGTCAAGATCTTTGCATTGTGTTGGCATTGAGCTTCATTTGCAGAGTCGATGACGGTTTGTTGAGTCTCACTCTTCCTGTTGAAGAAATATACTGAAGTGTATCTTGAATAATCATCCACAATCACCAAGCAATACTTCCTACCCCCAAGACTATCGAAGGATGGAGGCCCAAAGAGATCCAAGTGAAGGATCTCCAAGGGTCTCTTCGAGTAGATGATAGTCGTGGGAGGGTGAGCCTTCTCATGTAGCCTTCCTTCGATACAAGCACTGCAAGCATGATCTTTGGCAGAACTAACATTTGTTAGTCCACGGACATGGCCCCCCTTGAGAAGACTCTGTAAAGATCTCATATTGACATGGGCTAAATGGCAATGCCAAAGCCATCCCACGTCAGCTTTAGCCATTAGGCATGTCGTGGTCTTAGTGGGTTGCTCCAAAACGTTAATCACATAAAGACCATTCTCGACATGCCCAACAAAGGCTACTTTAAGAGTCTTGCTCCACAAGAGGGACATGGTAGCAATATCAAAGAAAGTGGCAAAGCCCATGATTTTTGACGAATGGAAAGTAAATTGTATGCAAGGGACTCAACAAGCATGACTTTCTCGATCGTGAGATCATGAGAAATGACAACCTTGCCAAGACCCAATACCTTAGAAGACGAGGCACCACCCCACTCGACATTGGTGGGCAAAGATGAGACCTTGTGCACGTCCACCACCAAGTCCTTGCTTCCGGTCATATGATTTGTGGCTCCACTATCAAGCAACCATGACCCCCACCGGAAGTAAACACCTACAAGGCTACAAGAGATCGATGCTTGGTTTTAGGTACCCATTTAGTAATGGGTCCTTTGATGTTAGTAACAAGGGTCTTAGGAACCAAAATAGACCATTCAATGTACTCATAAGGAGAACCAACAAATTTGGCATAAACACGCCCATCACTAGCACGACATAACACATAAGAAGGATTAAAGTCGCCGGCTTTGTTGGAAGGAGTGGCAATGCCCTTCTTGACACCACCACCCTTCACATTGTTCTTCTTCTTATCCTTAGGAGCACCCTCTCCCTCCTTCACAAACGTTTGCTTGAGAGGAAGAGGTTGTTTGGCCTTGTCATTCTTCTTCTTGTTCTTGGACTTGGGTGCAAACCCAATTCCCTCCTTGCCCACAACTTCCTTTTTATTGCTCAAAAAATCATTGAGGTTCTTCTCGCCTTGTATGCAAGACACAAGGCCTTTCTCAAGTTGTTCCTTCAACTTGGCATTCTCCTCCACAAGATGCACATGCTCACAACACGGGTTAGTAGCATTTGCATTATCAATTAAGACCATATGAGGAAAAGTGGCTTTCTCCTTGGTTAGCTTCACTTGGAGTTGATTGTGAGACTCCTTGAGGCTAGCATGAGCACCCTTCAAGTCCTTGTGAGCCTTGTAAAGTATCTCAAACTCCTCCTTGAGTCTAGCATGGTCAACCCCAAGTTTAGCCTTCTCAAAATTGAGCACATGAGAAATAACAAGAGCATGATCAAGATCTTTCTCTAATTTAGCATGATCATTGTTGTTTGACTCCTGAAGAGCCAAACGATGACCACACTCTTCCTCAAGCGCATTAGAGAGATCTAATATCTCATCGGCATAGTCATGACTATGGCCTTCCATCTTACAGATGGTTTCTTCGTGAGCCTCAATCATGTCATTGGCTTCACCAAGTTGTCCCAAGAGAGAAACAAAGTGCTTCTTGGATTTTCCCTTGAGCTTACTCATAAAAGACTCGAATTCATTTACTTCCTCATTAGACCCCTCACTTTCATCAATGCAATCCGTCAAGGAAGGATTAGTAGTGATGGTAGTTTTGATTTTGGGGGTTACCTTGTTGGTGGCTTTGGCCATGAGGCATTTGGCGGTGATGTTCACGTTGGGTGAGTTGAAGAGGGACACCGTGGAGTGGTGGCAATGGCTACAGAGGCTGTCGGAGTAATGGGACACGGGTAGCCTAACCCGAGTCCCTGAACCTTTCAATATGTTGGGCCAGCCGCACCCCGCGAGCCTCCAAAATGATGCACCGCCTTCTGGTGGCCGGCTGGCTCAACGGCTGGCTGCCAGAAGACGGCCAAGTACTAGAAGACGGAACCAAGACGAGATACGGTGAGGCTACAGTGATCTCCCACAAGGCGGCGGGACAGTAGCCATGCCCTCCCCGACCAAGCATGCGTCATTAGCATCGCGGCTACAGTGATCAGCCACCAACCAGACCTGCCAGAGGTGGAGGTGGCCTGTCGGCTCCGTACCGGACCAGTCGGCGGGGCCCACCAGGCGGCGGGCCCCAGCAACCGGCGGAGAAGCCGGCGACTAGAGACACTTACAGCCGGGCCCTACACCCGGCTGGATTACCATTGTACCACTGGGGGGATAGGCCTATATAAACCCCCAGGGCACCCATGCAAAGGGTTCCCAACCTGTTAGAACTAGACTCATACCTAGAGGAAGAGGAGAGCAAGCCTTGCCTTCTTCTACCTCTAGCATACAGCTCGAGGAGCACCATTGTACTCACTAGTGCCTTAGTGATCATGCGGAGACCCCGCAGAGCAGGACTAGGGGTGTTATCTCCTAGGAGAGCCCCGAACCTGGGTAAAGTGCACCGGCGTTCGTGTCTACGCCTCATCCCGCTTCCAGGCACCAGCGACGTTCTACTCGCTCCCACCATGTAAGCCATCCTTTGGCATATGTCGCCCCGACATTTGGCGCCCACCGTGGGGCGAGGTGCACCGCCGTCCGGAGACCTGTTCTGGACGGGAACCTTGTTTCATCCTGGCGAATGCAGCCAGCGCAACATGCTCGATGGAGTCAGCGCCTATGCGCTGCACACCATGGAGATCGCCTGCACAACAAGCTGCCTCGCCGATCTTGTTGGCGAGATCCGCCTATCCGATGAGCCTGCGTCCGATGCGGGCACAAATTGCCTCGAGAGCCGCCTCGTCAGCCTCCTCGACCAGCTCCACGTCACCAGCGAGCCTGCTGTGGACTTGGAGTCAGTTGGCTCCACCGACCCGATGATTGTCGACTCCAACACGGCGTTGTTTGATGCGTTCCCCACCAACGTGGTGGTCTATGACGAGACGCTTCCTCGCGAGCACAGCGGCGGGAGCACTGTCACGGAGGTGCTTGTCATTAGCAGTGGCGAGCACTCGGGCGGAGGTGCTCGAGACCCACTCGATGCGGCGCTGCGAGACTTGTCTGCGCCCATGCCAGAAGATGCCGACACCGAGACGCTGGAAGCACGCCGCGTCCAGCTCGTCGAAAGCGCCAACCGTTTGGCCAGCATGACACGCCTTTCGGAGGCCTACCGGCGTGAGATGGACCGAGCCGTCGGTGCCATGCAGGCTCCTGGGGGGCCTGGCCGCATCGGCTCGATCCTGCAGCGTGGCGCGACCATCACCAGCATGTTCGGGACGGATCGTCCCGTCTACGCCACGCCTGCGCAGAACATACGAGCTGCCCAAGCGGCGGCATATGAGCTAGACAAGCTCAAGGGCGACGAGCGTCGCCACATGACGGAGCGCGTCCAGCAGCTCCTTGACGCAGCCGCCGAGCAGCAAGAGGCCGGCTACCGCACTGAAGCGCCCAACCGGTGAAATGACGATCCGCCTCCTCGCCAGGATCACGACGTGACTTCCCGGACGCCGACTGGTGGCGTCTGTGGTAGAAGAGGCAATGAGCTGGCTGCCAGCCGCAGTCGGACTCGCCTCACCATCAAGTGTGACGCAGAAGGCCGCCCCCGAGCTATGGAGTGACAAGGCGACCCGCCTCCTCCTCCGCCTCGCGGAGAAAGACACCCCGCCCCGCCGCCTGTCACGCACCCGATACTCGGCAACCGCCTTGGCCGCCGGGAAGGAGTCGGGGAGAATGATGCCCGCCACCGGATCAACCGCCTCAATCGATCCCTGGCGCTAGAAGAAGAAGATGCATTGGGTCCTCCCTATTTTGGCCCTCGAATCCGAGATGAGCCCTTCCCTAGAGGGTTCACGCTTCCAGGAGATCCGCCCAAGTACACCGGCTCTGTGAAGCCGGAAGACTGGCTGGTCGAATACTCCACGACCGTTAGCATAGCGAACGGCAACAAGCGTGTTGCTGTTAAGTACATCCCGATCATGCTCCAGGGCACAGCCCGGACGTGGCTCAATAGCCTGAAGCCCCGCAACATCAACAGCTGGGTTGATTTCATCGAAGCCTTCATCCGCAACTTCACCAGCACGTACAAGCGGCCTCCCAAGCCCCGCCAGCTCTCCTTGTGCGTCCAAGGCCCCAGCGAATCAACTCACGACTACCTCACGCATTGGGCCGAGCTACGCAACTCCTGCGAGGGCGTGTACGAGGTGAAGGCCATCGAATACTTCACTGCCGGGTGCCGAGAAGGCACCCTCCTCAAGCACCGACTTCTCTGTGACGAGACGGCGACCCTCGACGAACTGTTGATCATTGCAGACAAGTACGCCACGGCCGACTCCTCCATGAAGGCGGAGATTCAAGTCGACGCATCCGGCAAAGTAGCTGCTCAAGCTCCTCGGACTCCGACTGGCAACACTGGTCGGCGTCAGCAGTAGAATGACAACAAGTGCAAGGCCACACAGCCGGCTTCCACAAGCCGGCAGGTGGCAACAGTCGAAGACCAATAGCCGGAAGGGCAGCCTCCACCCATGCGTTAGAAGGGTGGCAAGCCCAATTGGTTTCCCGCCTTCTCGTACGAGCAGACTCTTGATGCACCCTGCAAGTTCCATAGTGGCCCGAAGCCATCCAACCACACCACTCGGAAGTGCCATTGGCTCACTAGAATCGCCAAGGGAGATGGACTCCTGCCTCCTCCGCCTGCCGGCCCGCCGCCTTCTCCACCCCAGCAGCCGGCGGTTCGGCCAGTCGGCACCATACAAGATGAGTATCTGGAGGAGCATGGAGCTTACGTCGTGTTCACCAGCGTGGCCGGCGATAGGCACAACAGACGGCAACAGCAACAAGAATTACATGAAGTGGCGTCAGAGACCCCAGAGTTCATGCATTGGTCTGAGAAGCCTATCAGTTGGAGTAGGGCTGACCACCCGGAGGTGATGCCCTGTCCTGGTTCTTATGCCTTGGTCTTAGATGCCACCTTCGCAGCAGAGAGGCAGTCTTCTCGTTTCTCCCGAGTCCTGATATATGGCGGCAGCAGCATCAACATCCTGTACCGTGACACGATGGAGAAGTTGGGAATCAAGAAGAAGCAACTTCACCCCAGTCGGACTGTATTCCATGCATAGTTCCTGGCCTTTCCTGCTCACCAATCGGCAAGCTCAGATTGACGTTATCTTCGGAGACAAAGATTACTTCCGCTAAGAGCCAGTCTGGTTTGAGGTGGTGGACCTTGAGAGCCCCTATCATGCGCTACTTGGCCGGCCCGCTCTAGCCAAGTTCATGGCGGTCCCCCACTATGCTTACCTCAAGATGAAGATGCCAAGTACCAAGGGAATCCTAACCATAGTCGAAGACTACAAGAAGTCGTCCTCCTGTGCAGTAGATAGTAGCCGACTGGCCGAGTCCCTTGTGATTGTGGCTGAAAAGCGGCTCCTTGACCGGGTTGTGGCGATGGCAGGCAAGAAGCCGGAAATGTCACCCAACCCCAAGGAGTCGGAAGCTGAGGGCTCGTCCAAACCGGCAAAGGAAACAAACAAGATACCCTTGGACCCGGAGCACCCGGAGAGGCACGCTGTCATAGGTGCAAACCTTGACAGCAAATAGGAAAGCGAGCTCGTCGATTTCCTCCATGAGAATCGGGACATCTTTGCATGGTCTCCCAAAGACATGCCGGGTGTTCCGATGGATTTCACCGAGCACAAACTACATGTCCGACCTGATGCCAAGCCGGTCAGGCAGCCCTTGCGTCGCCTATCAGAAGAAAAAAGAAGAGTCGTTGGAGAAGAGATAGCCCGACTTCTAGATGCCGGCTTCATCATGCAACTGTTCTCCCAAGAATGGTTGGCCAACCCAGTCCTCGTGTTGAACAAGAATAAGCAGTGGCGCATGTGTATTGATTATACCAGCCTCAACAAAGCTTGCCCCAAAGATCCCTTTGCTTTACCAATAATTGACCAAGTGATAGACTCCACAGCCGGATGCAAGCTGTTGAGTTTTTTGGATGAATACTTAGTATATCATCAGATCAAGTTGAACCCAGCCGACAGGCTGAAGACCGCCTTCATCACACCATTCAGAGCCTTCTGCTACCTGACCATGACGTTCGGCTTGAGAAATGCCGGCGCCACGTTTCAGCGTTGCATGCAGAAGTGTCTCCTCAAGCAACTCTGCAGAAACGCCCATGGCTACGTAGATGACGTGGTGGTGAAGACAGAGAAGCGTGGCACTCTGCTAGAAGACCTCAAGGAAACTTTCGAAAACTTGCGCCGATTTCAAATCAAGCTCAACCCAGAGAAATGCGTCTTTGGAGTACCAGCCGGCCAGCTTCTTGGCTTCCTGGTCTTAGAGCGCGGCATAGAGTGCAACCCTGTGAAGATTGAGTCCATCGAGAAGATGGAGGTGCCCACCCGACTGCTGGACATGCAAAAATTCACCGGCTGCTTGGCTTCGATCAGCCGTTTCATCAGTCGGTTGGGCGAGAAGGCTCTCCCCCTGTACCAGCTCATGAAGAAGACCACTTTTTCGAGTGGAACGACAAGGCAGATGAAGCTTTTCTCAAACTCAAGAAGATGTTGACCACTCCTCCTATCCTGGCGGCTTCGACTGATAAGGAGCCTATGCTCCTCTACATCGCCGCTACCAGTCGGGTGGTCAGCACAGTCATAGTTGTGGAGCGCAAGGAGGAAGGCAGAGCACTACCAGTCTAGAGGCTGGTGTATTACCTGAATGAAGTATTGTCCACCTCCAAGCAGAACTACCCCCACTATCAGAAGATGTGCTACGGTGTGCATTTTGCCGCCAAGAAGCTGAAGCCCTACTTCCAGGAGCACCCAATCACTGTTGTCTGCACTACTCCGCTTGCTGAGATCATTGGAAGCCGAGATGCTTCGGGCCGAGTGGCCAAGTGGGCCATAGATTTGGCCCCCTACACCATCCACTACCAGCCTTGCACCGCCATCAAGCCACAAGCGCTGGACAAATTCCTCGTCGACTGGGCCGAGACCCAGCACCTACCGCCAGCGCCAGACTCCACCCATTAGCAGATGCACTTCGATGGTTCCAAGATGTGCACCGGTTTGGGATCCGACATCGTCCTCACCTCTCCCAAAGGTGACAAGCTCAGATATGTGCTGCAAGTTCACTTCGCCGCCTCGAACAACGTAGCTGAATACGAAGCACTCATACACGGGCTCCAGCTTGCTAAGGAACTCGGCATTCACCGGATCCTGTGCTATGGTGACTCCGACTTGGTGGTCCAGCAGTCGTCGGGTGACTGGGATGCCAAGGATGCAAATATGGCAAGCTACCGCTTCCTCGTACAACAACTCAGTGGATACTTCGAAGGGTGCGAGCTCCTCCATGTGCCAAGAAACGACAATGAGCAAGCAGATGCCTTGGCACGGATCGGCTCCACCCGGCAAGCAATACCAGCCGGCGTCGCCCTGCAATGCCTGCTCAAATCGTCTGTCAAGCCGTCGCCAGAATCAGACTCCATCTTCATGCCAACTCCTCCTGAAGCAGTCGGATCCGACTTGAGGACCCCAGCAGCCGGCGCGGGGACTTCGGCAGGCGGCTTGGGGACTGCAGCAGGCGCACCTGGCCCTCGGACTTCAGAACCAGGCCCGGGGACTGCAGCAGTCGGCCAGGGGACTTCTCCGACTCGGCAAACGGCAGCCGACTCCAACCCGCAGCCTCCCGGCCCAACCGCCCTTCTGCAAATCACAGTTGTGGCAGTCAAATAAATAGGAGCACCTTCATGGGCCGAGCCCATCCTCAACTTTCTGGTGAACAAATAGCTGCCGAGTGATGAGATCTTGGCCCGACAAATGCAACGACGGGCAGTAGCATACACCATCGTCAACAGAGAGCTGGTGAGGCGCAGTGTCACTCGTGTGTACCAGTGTTGTGTAGAGCCGGACTAAGGCCAAGCAATCCTCAAAGATATCCACCAAGGAGAATGTGGTAACCACGCGGATTCAAGATCACTTGTTGCCTAAGCTTTCCGCCATGGTTTCTTCTGGCTGACTGCTTTAGAAGATGCCAAAGACTTGGTCCAGAAATGTAAAGGGTGTCAGAAGTTCCGTTCCAAGCCACATCTGCCGGCTTCTACAGTCAAGACCATTCCCATTGCCTGGCCCTTTGCTGTCTGGGGGCTGGACATGGTGGGACCATTCAAGACAGCCTACGGCGGCATGACTCATCTGCTTGTCGCCGTGGACAAATTCACCAAGTGGATAGAAGCAAAGCCAATCAATAAGTTGAATGGGCCGACTGCTGTGACTTTCATCGCCGACATCACCATTCGGTATGGCATACCACACAACATCATCACCGACAACGGCACAAACTTTGTCAAAGGAGCCTTGGCTCGTTTCTGCGCGACGCAGGGCCTTTGACTGGTGTCGGAGTAATTGGCGACGGGTACCCCGAAGACGGCAAGGCGATATTTCAAGACATCGGGGCTAGCAAAGCCCCTCAGTCCGACTGCCCGGCCGCTCTAGCCGGCTGCTGACTGCGCCAACCAGCCGGCTGCCGACTGCAGCCCAAAGCGACACCGACAAGACCCGACATGGCGGCCATACCGCGGACGAGACGGATGTACCTCGATGCCATCATGTATAGTGTCACTTCTCCCTGGCACTATTTATGAAGTGACCCAGGGGACAAGCATGACATACACCATGCCTTGCTCCCATACCACCACATAGCTTAGGAAGTAAGCTAGCCTTGCCTATATAAAGGCACACATCCATCCATCCATGCGATGGACTCCCAGGGGCACACACATGCTCACGCACACACCCACGGCCAAGTGCCATTCGGCCACTAGAGCACACATGCTCATCCGGCCATCCGATATACCAGATCAGAGGCACTTGGCACTGACCCTAGATACAGCTCCAGGAGCACTTTGTACTGCCCGATGTACACCCCAGATAGATACACTCAGACATGCAGCAGTAGGAGTATTATCTCTCGGGAGAGCTCCGACGCTGGGTAAACCACCGCGTGCTACCCGCATACCCGCTCCCGGTCCTATCAGCAGCACTCTTACCCTCACACTAAGCCCTTGTGGCATATGTCGTCTTGCAACACCCCCCGTGAGAATACCACGACATTTGGTGCCCACCGGGTGTGGTACTACTACTATGCTACCACCCTGCTGCTGGTTTCGCAGTCCGGGCGGGACCCTTTTTTCTTCATCGCCTCCGCCGCGGCGTCGCGCCGTCTCTCCGATAGCGCTCGGGGGCTCGACATCGACCCGCCCCGGAGCAGACGCGAGGGGTGGCGCGTCCTCTTCGTCACCACCATTGCGACGCCGGCTATCCGTCCGCGCGCGCGTCGCGCGCGGGGCCTCGTTTCGGTTGACCGTGGCCATCCACGCGCCGCTTGCGTTTGCTTCCCCTCGCGCGCCTTCGCGGCCGGCTGTGCGGCTCCGCGCTGCATCTTCACATCGCCAGCCTCGGCCCTACTCCCGCGCTGGCCGCCTCCCGCCCGGGCTGGCTGCGCGCCTGGCGCCGTCCTGGCCCTCTCGCCGTCCGGCTGCGCCATGGCCGTCACCCACCACAGCTCTGTCGGGGGCGCCCCTGCCCGTCGCCACTCCATCGACCGCGCCTCGCTCCCCCGTCACCATCCCGTGCTGGAGCGCCGTCTCCCCTCCAGCGGTCGCGCGCCTTCGCGCCGCGGGTCCGCCTCGCCTCGCTCACCCGCCGTGGCGCCGGCTCCGGCTGCGCCTGCTCCACCACCACCACCATCCCGGCCTCCCCCGGGCCTG
>NC_041387.1:405850030-405908311 GCF_002162155.2 Triticum dicoccoides
CGGTCCGGAGTCCCGCAACCCGGCCGCTCGCCGGGTCGGCTCCGCGTCCCGCCCGGGTCGGCCTTCAGCTCTGGCCGCCTCTACGCCGGCGTCCAGCGTCACGCCAAGCCGCGCTGTGGCCTCGCTCGGCCGTTGTTCCGGCCCGACGCGTGCGCCCCTCCACCCGGCGTCGCGCCTGACCGCCTCCGGCGCCTCGACCGCCTCCACACACCCGGCCGGCCTGGCCAGCTTCCAGCCCTTCCGCCTCCCGCGCCTTGACCGCCTCCACGCACCCGGCCGGCCTGGCCGGCTGCCGGCCCTTTCGCACCTGGCCGCCTTCTCACCCGCCTCGCCGACTGCGCCACGCCGACCGCGCCGGCTTCCCCGCCACCCGGCGGCGCCTCCCACGCCCGCCTGCCGGCTTCTCCACCACCCGGCCGGACCTGGTCGGCTCCGCCCAAGCCCAACGCGTGCCGGCCGCCGCCCGCCCGCCAGCCGGCTCCGGGCGGCTTCCTCATTCCCCCGTGCCGACTGCGCCTGACGCGTCCCTGCCGGCTGCCGCTCCCCAGCTAGCGCGGTTGGCTGCCCCTGCGAAAGAAAGAGCCGGGCCAGCTGCTAGCAGGAAAGAAAAGTCAAAGGCCGGTTGGCCTTGAAAAAAAAGTGACCAGGTGAGATGGCTGGCTCCCAGAGAGTCGGCTGGAAGAAAAGAAAGAAAAAAAAGAGCACCGCGTCCGGCTGAGAAAGTGGTCGGGTGCTGAGAAAAAAAGAAAGAAAGAAAAAAATGTGTGTGTGCATCCGGCTGCCCAGAGCCGGGTGAAGAAAAGGCCGGGTGCCCATGGCGACTGGCAGAGAAAGAAAAAAGAGAAACGGAGGATCCGACTTTGTAGACTGCAGTCCAACCGACTGCTCCGGTCAGCAGTCCGCATTGCCGTTGGACCGGCTGGTTCTTCTGCCCGCTTCACTACCTAGCCGACCGATGAGTCGGTCCGTCCGGGCACAGCCGACTGAAGAGAAAGAGAAGAAGACAAAGTAGTTTCCAGGAGATCCGGCCCGACTACTCAGTAGTCATCCCGAATCTCGAGGGCTACACCCAGCGGGTGCGCTGACGCGCCCCCCCGAAGAGAGAAGACAAAGTAGTCGCTGGGAGATCTGGCTCGACTGCTCAGCAGTCGGCCTGAATCTCAAAGGCTACACCTAGCGGGTGCGCTGACGCGCCCCCGCGAAGATTGCAGACAAGTGAAGAGTTTTGTCCGGCTGCCAGTAGCTGGCAGAAGAGAAAAAAGAAGAAGAGGGCGCTGCCAGACTCCTCGCCGCCTGGCCGGCTGCGCCAAGCTGGCTCGGCCGCGTTCCGCTCGCCACCTGGCCGGTCAAGCCCGACCGGCTGGACCCTCCTCGAGCACCCGGAGGCTCGAGGGCTACACCCAGCGGGTGCGCCGGTGCGCTCTGCGAGCGCCGAGCCGCGCCGGCTGTCTTCGACAACCTCTTCCACAACTACATGAAAATCAATGTGAGCTCTTCACCCGCATATTTTTTGCATCACGCAAGCATGGATAACTTCAAGCGATGCTCGGTGGCTATCTCCGCATTTTATTACAATTGCATCACTGTTCACCCTGGCGCCAGCCAGAGTTGGCCCGGGGGCTGGCCGCTTGGCCTGAGATGTTAGTTCCCGCAGACGGCTTAGTAGCGTGTGCGGTACCAAAAGGCCCACTCTTAGTCACAGACCGCAGAGCGGCTGTCCGACTGGCAAGAGTGAATGCTGGAGGCCACCCACGCGAAAAACGTCCTGGAAGAAAAACGCTTCGGGCGACCCGACCGTTTCCTTTACAAGTATCTACTCGGTTGAATCTGCTCCCAGACACTTAGTACTGTACACTCCGCTTCGCGGCCCACTCTCAGCCACAGACCGAAGAGCGGCTGTCCGGCGAGCAAGAGCACAAGCCAAAAAGCGGAGGGAACACGAAAAAGATTTAGGGGGCTCGGACGAAACCGAGTCGGCACCCTCCGCATAAAACTTGCAATGCTAAAAGCAATCATTTGATATATCTGCGTGGACTAACTTTGTCTTTTTCATGATCATTTCCATGAATACTCGCCAAAAAACCTCCGCCCAACTTTGCCAAATTGCCCGGAGGCTTGGGGGCTACTGTCGGAGTAATTGGCGACGGGTACCCCGAAGACGGCAAGGCGATATTTCAAGACATCGGGGCTAGTAAAGCCCCTCAGTCTGACTGCACAGCCGCTCTAGCCGGCTGCCGACTGCGACAACCAGCCGGCTGCCGACTGCGCCAACCAGCCGGCTGCCGCCTGTGCCAACCAGCCGGCTGCCGACTGCAGCCCGAAGCGACACCGACAAGACCCGACGTGGCGGCCATACCGCGGACGAGACGGATGTACCTCGATGCCATCATGTATAGTGTCACTTGTCCCCTGGCACTATTTATGAAGTGACCCAGGGGACAAGCATGACATACACCATGCCTTGCTCCCATACCACCACATAGCTTAGGAAGTAAGATAGCCTTGCCTATATAAAGGCACACATCCATCCATCCATGGGATGGACTTCCAGGGGCACACACATGCTCACGCACACACCCACGGCCAAGTGCCATTCGGCCACTAGAGCACACATGCTCATCCGGCCATCTGATATACCAGATCAAAGGCACTTGGCACTGACCCCAGATACAGCTCCAGGAGCACTTTGTACTGCCCGATGTACACCCTGGATAGATACACTCAGACATGCAGCAGTAGGAGTATTATCTCTCCGGAGAGCTCCGAAGCTGGTTAAACCACCGCGTGCTACCCGCATACCCGCTCCCGGTCCTATCAGCAGCAGTCTTACCCTCACACTAAGCCCATGTGGCATATGTCGTCTTGCAACACCCCTCGTGAGAATACCACGACAACTGGACTCAGCGTCCGTTGCCTGTCCACAGCCAAACGGCCAAGTGGAGCGAGCAAACGACCTCATTTTGTCCAGCATCAAGCCCCAACTGGTCGAGCCTCTAGAGTGTTCGGCCAGCTGCTGGCTCGATGAGCTGTCGGCCGTCCTCTGGAGCCTGCGCACAACTTCGAACAAGTCAACCAGCTTCATGCCTTTCTTCCTCGTCTACGGTGCTGAAGCCGTCATCCTGACGGACATAGAATTTGACTCCCCTCAAGTCACCATGTACACCGAGGAGGAGGCCAAAGAAGCACGAGAAGACGCGTTGATCTGCTGGAAGAGAGTCGGCTGTTGGTGCTCAGCCGGTCTGCCATCTACCAGGAGAGTCTATGCCGATACTATAATCGGAAGGTCAAGCCAAGATCCTTTCAAGAGGGAGACCTTGTGCTCCGTCTGATTCAGCAAACAGCCGGCCAGCACAAGCTCTCGGCACCATGGGAAGGTCCTTTCATCATCAGCAAGGTGTTGGGCAACGATTCCTACTACCTGATCGATGCTCAGAAGCCCAGAGCATGCAAGAGAGGCGACTCCGACAAGGAGACAGAGCGGCCGTGGAATGCAAACCTCCTCCAAAAATTTTATAGTTAATGTAGTATGTACCACGCTACCTTTTGTATTAAGTACGAAGACTCCGGGTCCCCTGAGAAGAGCTCGGTGTCGGTGGGAAATGACACCTATGGGATCACTAGAATCCCTACTACGGTTGCGGGGCTCGGGATTGTGAGAAGAGCAGGACTAGTAGATAGCACAAAGGGGATTTACCTAGGTTCGGGCCGCAAAGATGCGTAAAACCCTACGATCCTACTTTGGTGGATGTATTTACTGTTCTTGAGCTCTTGAACTAGCTCTGGGTGCTTCCAGGTTCGAAAGAGTTGAATCCTTCTCCAGTACGCCATGGGCCTCATTTTATAGGCAAAAGGGGCTGCCACAGTGGCACACAGGAGGTCGAAAGTGCTACAGTGCTGTGAGCTTATCGTTGGTATTACAGGACAAAGCACATTTAATGCGAGGCTTAGGTGTCCCTTCACTTTATCAAGGATGGGAGCGAGGCCCGTCCCGTCCGTCGCCGCTCCTCCTTGCTTTGACACGCGCCCTGGCCAGTGATGCATGCGGTGCCATGTAGGCAGGCCGGTAGCTGAGGTGGCACTATGGTGGAGCCTCCATGAAGGGCTGCATGTTGCCACACAGGTGCCTGCCCAGCTGGTTGGGTCGGCAACTACATGCGAACGGCGGCGGAGACTTGGCTGGCATGGGCCTGGCAGTGGCCCTACTGGCGCACTTGGCGAGGGCCTTGCTGGGTGGCCCGGCAAGGGTCTTGCCGCGGCATACCATCATCCCTGGCAAGGACCTTTCCGGGGGTCTCGTGGGCTTCCTCGGTAAGAACCCTGCCGAGGATTGTTGCCTTCCTATCCTCATTTGATCTAGACTATTCTTTGTCTTCACAAAGATCTACATGCCACCACGGAGGTGCCTCCCGAGCCCTGTCCCAATGCGTTTGCTGGCGTTGGAGATCGTGGCTCGAGGGTGGCCTGCTCCGCTGGTGTGGGTGAGCTGCCCCGGCAAGGGGCTTGCCGGGGCTGCGGAGGCCGCCCTGGCAAGGGCCTTGCCGGGGACCTGCTTCGCCCATCTGCACTTTGTGGCCTTGGTCCTTGGTGTTGCTTTGTTCGTCTTGTGCCTTCGGCTTCTCTCCGGCTCCCCTTGCCTGCCCTATTATGCTTGGCCGCGGCGGGTGGCTCTGACTTCCCGTGCACAAGTAAGGGGTCAAAAGCAGAGCCCCTACTTTTGTACACCGACAGGAGCCCCCAGGCCTGGTCCATACATAAGCGCAGCATGTTGTTGGGCCAGGCCCAGAATGGTGCGCGGGCAGTTAGGGCGGATTTCACCGCGGTAACTGCTCCGTCCGCTGCACTTCCCCATGACCTGTGTTGAACGCCTGACGTGGGGGTCGTGCGCGCGCATGACAGAAGCATGCTAACATCATCCCGTGGTGGAGAGTAAAGAGGTGGCTTGCGTGTCTCTTTGAGACCGCAGGGCCACTGCTCATTTACTGCCCTCGCTTGGGAACCATCGTTCCACGCGTCCCACTGCGCCTATCCCTTGTGCCACATTCGCTGCATGCACGATGCAGGGAGAATGACAGGCGCGCGGGATGTGGGAAGTCATGCGCGTGCGTGGGTCGATTCCCACGCACCTTCAATGGAGCGGGGAGGGCGGTCGACGGCGCCGCTTGTTGTCACTTCAACGGGCCAGATTAGCCGAGAGGGGGCGGCCGAGCCTCGCCCCCGCCCCTTTATAAAGAGCGGAGCAGGAGGAACGGTGCCTCTCAACTCTTCGCCATCTGCCTCTCCGCATTCCTGCTTCCTACTTTCTTCTGCCATGGCGAGGGGGCGTGGTGACGCTTCATCGGTGGCGGCGAGGGTCTCGCCTCGACAACGCATCGCCCCTCCCAAAGAGCTCGTGGCGGCGGAGCCGCCTGTTAGAGGGAGGGGGAGGGGGCGAGGTCAAGGCCGTCGTGGCACTCGAGGGAGAGGACGATGGGGCGGCAGATCGGCTTCGCCTCCGCCAGTGGCCCCTCCTCCGATGGAGGGCCATGTCGGGGACAACCCTTGCGAGTTCTTCATCAGGCTGCACCAGCCGCCGCACCGTCTTCTTCGCCTCCCGACTCCGTTTGCGCGGGAGATGGAGTTGGATCCATTGCAGGCGTTGCGGCTGCATATGAGGGGTTGTGGGAACAGCGACATATGGGCCGATGTCGAGTTCCCCGCCCCTCATGTCATGTACCTCTGTCGAGGGTGGAAGACCTTCGCCCGCGTCCATAGCTTGACGGAGGGGCTCACTCTCCATTTCAAATTAATGGAGAGTGGCCTCCTCTCCGTCAAGATCTTCGGGCACTTCGGGACTCGCGTAAGGTGCTGCATGGAGAGCTCCTCCGACGATGAAGATTCCTCCTCGAGCGAGGGTGACAAGGAGGACAGTGGCAGCAACGACAAGGGTAGCGGGCGGCAGGATGACGGGTCCGACTAGGTGTCTGGCGCCGCTCTGGGCGGCACCGGTGACCACATCATCCATGTTGCCTGTTCCTTGAACTTCTCGGGGTCGCCTCCTTGGGCGGCTAGGGTTGGGAGGCTGTGGAAGAGGAAGAGGGAGGGCGGCAAGGCCGTCAAGGCCGTCAAGTCGGAGTACGCGGGCACCGACGCCCTCGTAGCGTATTGGCAGTCCTGCTGCCTCGTCTTCCAGCTCTTCTACCGTCATCATCATCACCATCCTCCCTTCGGGGTGGCCATTGAGATATTCTCCTGGTGCCTTTTGCTGCTCGTACTTCGCCTTGGCGCCCCTTTTGCCCTTTTGCCTTCTTGTTCCATTTCCTGAGAAGAGGGACAAGAAAGGGATTACGGGCACCTTATCTCTTTTTAGACTTGTAAGCCTTCGGGCCTTTGTTAGATTTAGAACTTGTAATCCCCCTGCTCATGTTTTTCATTCCGTATGAACTGTACCTGTACGGGATGTTTTTAATGAAATGGGGATGTTTGCCGGGTTGTTCGTTCGCGGTGGAAACCCACGACAAGGAATGAACCCTTGTTACTATCTAAGGTAAACGTTTTTCGCCCGGCAACAGGACCTGCCGTCCCCCCATTTTGCTCGACCTTTCTCACGCTCTTGGCAGAGGCAGGGATGAGATGGGTTTTAGGCTACACGTTCTATTCCCTTGCTGCCACGACTACGACCAACTTCGGACCCAGGAGATAACCCTTGGGTTCGGAAAGAGGGGAGCACGGTAGCTTGGATATAAGACGGGGTTTCACATACCCCAGTTCATAACGAAATGCATGATAGAGGATAAAATACTTATCTGGACCTGCAGCCCCCAACAACCTTGGCTTGCCGCGGACGGATCCTTGTATTTGCAGCCCCCGACAACCTTGGCTTGCCGGGGCCGGGGCACCGGTCAGTTCCTTTCTTCCAAACAGCTTGGCAGAAATTCTTACGCGTCCTGCGAACCAAAAGGGATAGGGAAGAAATAGAGAGATGCACACTCGACCTCTAAGCTAGGGGTTAGCCGCTGCCAAGCACTATCAACCCTAGCCGAGGAGGAGACTCGACCTAGCATAAATGTTATAACTTAGGGCTCCAGCGCTTCGTTTATTTACGCTCAGGGTCGGCGCCTGGCTTTGTACAAAGGGTTACATGCCTTGCCGGCAAGGCTTGTACAAAAGGGTGGCTTGTCGGGAAGCCCGGCAGCCGTGCCTTATGGGTAAAACTTGCGGAGATGCTCAATATTCCAGGAGTTGCTCACTGGAATGGCATCTTCGGTCTCCAGCCGGACTGCGTCGGGCCTGGTGACTCGTTTTACCCGATAAGGGCCCTCGTACTTTGGTGTCAACTTGTTGGAATTCTTGGCCGACTAAACATGCCGAAGAACAAGGTCGCCTTCCTCAAAGCTCCAGGCATGAACCTTGAGGCTATGGTAGCGGCGCAAGGCTTCCTCAAGGAGCCTTGGGTCATCTTGCCGCAACCGCTCTTGCTCAAGCTCATCATAAGTGAGCACTCGAGGTGACCCGTATAGGAGTTCCATGGGGAGAACTACTTCTGCCCCATAGACCAGGGCAAAGGTTGTCTGGCTAGTGGCTTGATTTGGCGTCGTTCTGATCGAGCAAAGAACCGTCGGCAACTCATCAATCCAGCGTCTTCCACTTTTGCGCAGCCTGTCAAAAGTCTTCGTTCTTAAGCCTCGCAGGACTTCAGCATTTGCTCTCTCCGCTTGGCCGTTGCTCCGTGGATGTGCCACGGAGGCAAAACAGACCCTGCTGCCGAGATCCTCAATGTATAGCATGAAGGTGTGTCTTGTGAACTGTGTGCCATTGTCGGTGATGATCCTGTTAGGTATCCCAAAATGGCACACTAGTCCCTTGAAGAACTTGATGGCTGACTGCGCCATCACCTTCCTCACTGCTTCCACCTCTGGCCACTTTGTGAACTTGTCGATTGTGACGTACAAGTACTCAAAGCCCCCGACAGCACGGGGGAAGGGGCCCAATATGTCGAGCCCCCAGACCGAGAAGGGTCAGGAGAGAGGGATAGTTTGAAGGGCTTGAGCTGGTTGATGAAGCTTCTTCAAATGGAACTGGCACGCTTCACACTTGGTTACTAGTGCTGTCGCATACTGGAGGGCGGTGGTCCAGAAGAAACCTTGCCGGAAAGCCTTGCCGGCAAGGTCCCTCGGCCACATATGCCTCCGTGTATCTCTGCCAACAACTTTAGTCCTTCCTCCCGGGAGATGCACTTCAATTTCACCCCATTCGGTCTTTTTTTGTACAATACGTTATCAACGAATTGGTACAGAGCAGACCGATGGGCTACTCTTTCTGCCTCTTCCTGCTCCTCGGGAAGCTCTCCTTTTTGGAGGAATCGGACGGTGTGCTGCACCCATGCCGGAGCCTGTGGCTCGACGACAAGGACCAAAGGCATCTCTTCTGCCACGGGAGCCGTCTTTACGGCCATGACCTAAGGTCCTGCCGGAGTCGGTTGTCCCGCGGCAGGATCGACATCCACGACAACATCTTCGCCAGCGGTTCCGGGGAGCTCAGTGGGGAAGTACTTGCTGGAGCCTAGCTTCCTCCGCTTGTTCTGCCTGGTTGACGGCTCAACGGATGGTTGAGTTAACTAAAGCACAAAAGTACCTGGTTCCACAGGTAGCTTGAGGGCAGCGCGCTTTGACAGGTAGTCAGCAATGTCGTTCTTCGTCCGAGGGACATGCTCTGCTTGTATACCTCAAAGCGCTCCTCCAGTTTCCTCACCTCATCTATGTAATCTTCCATCAACGGGCTTTGATAATCTTTGTTGACCTGCCTGACGACGAGTTACGAGTCGCCCTGGACGATGAGCTTTTTGACTCCGAGGTCCGCCGCAATCCTGAGACCGGCAAGCAAACCCTCGTACTCGGCGGTGTTATTGGTCGACATCTCCCGGGGAAAGTGCATTTGGATGACGTACTTGAGGTGCTCTCCGGTGGGTGCAACAAGCAGTACACCAGCACCGGCGCCTTGCAGCGAAAAGGCCCCATCAAAGTACATGATCTAGCTGCAGCTCGTTTCCTTGCCGGGGAGAGTGGTCTCCTGTACCTCTTCATCAGGTGTCGAGGTCCATTCTACAATAAACTCCGCCAAGACTCTACTCTGAATCATCGAGGTAATTTCAAATTTTAAACTGAAACTCGACAGCTCTAGGGCCTATTCCACAATCCTCCCTGTTGCATCTGGGTTATGCAGTATCCGCTGCAACGGGAGGCAGGTAACCACGGTGATCTCGTGCGCTTGGAAGTAGTGGCGCAGCTTCCTCGAGGCCATAAGGAGGCCGAAGAGCAATTTTTGCACACCTGAGTACCTCGACCTAGCTCCCTGCAAGAGGGAGCTGACAAAGTAAAACCGGTGCTGCACCATCTTCTTCCATTGCGCCAGTTCACCTGGCCGTGCGGGTCCTGCCATGCTCGTGTCAGTCTCGCCAAGACCAAACCCTGCCGAGGACTCAGTCTTGCCGGGGCCGAGCCCTGCCGGGGACTCAGTCTTGCCGGGACCGAGCCCTGCCGGGGAGGGTTCGGGCCCGCCAACCGTTGACTCTGCAGCTGCTGCTGTCTCCTCGTCCTCCTCTCTTTGCACCACCAATGCGGCGCTAACCAC
Organism: Triticum dicoccoides; assembly: GCF_002162155.2. Classification (NCBI taxonomy): domain Eukaryota; kingdom Viridiplantae; phylum Streptophyta; class Magnoliopsida; order Poales; family Poaceae; genus Triticum; species Triticum dicoccoides. The sequence continues at coordinate 405,859,637 of NC_041387.1, forward strand.
TTGGTTTGTTGCCGCTATATATAGCAGCAACGGTTCTTGTGGTTTGGGCGCAACCAGCACTGGGGCAGAGGAGAGGTACTTCTTCAAGTCTTGCAATGCCGCCTCAGCCTCTGGGGTCCACTCCACTGGGCCCGTCTTCTTTAAGCTCTTGAAAAAGGGGAGGGCACGCTCCGCGGATTTGGAGATGAATCTGCTCATGGCGGCAACGCAACTAGTGAGCTGACGCACGTCCTTGATCTGTCTGGGTGCCTTAATCTGCTCGATGGCCCTAATCTTGTCTGGAGTTGCCTCAATCCCACGCTATGACACAAAGAACCCGAGAAGCTTGCCGAATGGGACACCGAAGACACACTTCTCAGGGTTCAATTTCAGGTTGATCTTGCGCAGGTTCCCAAATGTTTCCTCCAGATCCCGCACAAGTGTTGCCTTGTCCTTGGTTTTGACCACTATGACATCCATATAAGCTTCCATATTTCTATGTAGCTGGGGTTCAATACCAATTTGGACTGCTCTTGCAAAGGTTGAGCCAGCACTCTTCAACCCGAAAGGCATCCGTAAAAAGCAATACATACCACAAGGGGTGATGAATGCTGTCTTTTCCTCGTCTTCTTTTGTCATGAAGATCTGGTGGTATCCTAAGTAGGCGTCAAGAATGATAACAGGTCACACCCAGCCGTGGAGTCAACAATCTGGTCGATGCGCGGTAACAGGAAGGGATCCTTTGGACAAGCCTTATTGATGTCTGTGTAATCAATACACAGCCTCCACTCCCCGTTTGCCTTGCGCACCACTACCGGATTGGCCAACCACGTCGGATGGAGTACTCCTCTTACCAAGCCTGCCGCCTCTAGCTTCCTGATTTCCTCCGTGATGAACTCTTGCCTCTCCAGAGCTTGCTTCCTGACATTCTGCTTGACGGGCCGCACACGAGGACAGACATCAAGATGGTACTCAATCACTTTCCTGGGAACACCGAGGATGTTGGAGGCTTGCCACGCAAACACATTGACATTCGCCCGCAGGAAAGTGACGAGCTCGCTTTCCTATTTGCTGTCGAGGGTGGAGCTAATGGTAAAAGCCTCACCCATGCCGTCCTCCTTGATAGGCACCTTCTTACTCTCTGGTGGTGCGGCTCTGGACTTCTTGCTCTTGCCGGCGGAGCTCTCTGGCACGTCCTCAACGGGAGCGCAACACCCCGAAGAGGTGCGCTTGCCGGAGTGGGTGCAAGGGGTCTCGCCGGTCTTCTTCCCTCTCGGAGCTCCGTCGGCAGGAGCAGGTGCCTTAGCGGCAGTTGCTGCAACTGCTTCCCGGTAGAGTTGGTCGGCGCAGTGTGATGATGTTCATCGGCCGGGGCATCTTCAGCATGTTGTAGGCGTAGTGTGAAGCCGCCATGAACTTGGCTAGTGCCGGGCGCCGAGGATCCCGTTGTAAGGCAAGGGTATCTCGGCTACATCAAAAATAATCCTTTCCGTCCTGTGGTTCAGCTCGCCTCCGAATGTCACGAGCAGCATGACCTTTCCCTTTGGCTAGCTCCTCCCCGGGTTAACCCCTTGGAACGTGCCCGTATCCTCGAGGTCACCATTAGGGATCTGCAGCCTTTTGACCACAACAGGCGCGATCAAGTTTAGGCCAGCCCCGCCGTCAACCAACATCTTTGTCACCTTGAGGTTGCGGATTGTTGGTGAAACCAACAATGGCAAGCACCAGACCGCAGTAGTGCGGTCAGGGTGGTCCTCGGTGTCGAAGATGATGGGCGTGCTAGACCATTTCAGTGGCTTCTGTGCGTCGAACGATGGCTCCACCATCGTGATCTCACGCTCCCACTGCTTGAGTTGGCGGTGGGACGTATGCGGCGAGGCGCCACCATCGACGCACATGGCCTCTGTGGCTTTCTGAAACTCATGGTCACTGGACTCGTCATCCTCGTCATGATCATCGTCTTCCTACTTCTTGTCGTGGTCCCAGGCGGGCCTCTCCTGCTGATTATCCTTGCCGTGGCGGCCTCCTTGGTCGCCACGTTTCTTGCCGGATCCCTCGGCACCATCTTGGTATTTCTCCTTGTCCTGCCGCTCATACTTGGCTTTCTGCTTCTCAACGAGCAGCTCTACCTGCCGGCGGTTTTGGAAGTCATGGCCCTTGGTGCGGTGGATCTTGCAGTACTGCTTGTCAGAGCCTCCTGGCTTGTCGGCAGCTGCCAAGGCCCGGCAAGCGACACACCCGGCAACCTCATTGCCGGGGTCGCTCACCTTGGTCTTCTTGGTGGCACCGGTGTCGTCGGATCCCTTGATGGCAAGCACGGCCTTGCCCTTGCTCTTCCTGTTACGGTGCCGGCCCTTCTTCGCTGGAGTGGCGGTGTCGCCAGTGGAGTCGGTTTCCGCGCCGACATCTTCGCCGGGGTACTTCCTTCCCTCTTCAGCGCGAGCGCATCGATCGGCCAGGACATAAAGCTCGGCCACATCCTTGACCTTGTTCATCGCCAACTCTTCGCGCATCTTGCGGTTGCGCACATTCTGGTGAAACGCACTGATCATGGCGGCAGGATGAACATCGGGGATGTTGTACTACACCCGGCTGAACCTTTGGATGTACTTGCGCAAGTTTTCTCCGTCCTTCTGGGGGATGATGTGTAAATAACTCGCCTGGCCATGAGCTTGGTGACCTCCGGTAAAGGCGCCAACAAACTCATGGCACAGAGCCGCCCAAGAAGAGATGGAATCCATCGGCAAGTGCATTAACCATGACATAACATTAGGCTTGAGTGCCAACGGGAAGCAGTTGGCAAGCACCTTATCGTCGCGGGCCCCAGCAGCTTGCATCGCGATGGTGTAGATGCTGAGGAACTCTGACGGGTGAGTCTTGCCGTTGTACTTCTCGCCAAAGTCGGGCTTGAACATATAGTGGGAGGGCCACTGGAACTGCCGCAGCTCACAGGTGAAAGCCGGACAACCCACCTCATAGGGTAGGCCACCGTAGCCTCCTGGTGCTAGGTGGTCTGTAGCGGACCCTGCCCGCCTATCTGAATGGTGGCGCACGTCACGTCGGCGCTTGATGTTAGTTCGAGCGTCCTCATGAACCCGCTCCCGAAGGACTTGACGCTGATCGTGGTTGGTTCGCTGGTCGGACGACGCGATGGAGATAACATCACGAGCATCATCGCGACGGACCGACGCCCGGGGTGGCCGGGATGGAGGAGGGGAGTGCACCGTGGCCGCATCTCCTTCGGCACGGCCTCCGCTGGCATGCAGTGGCCCGGCGGAGCGACGGCCTATGGGTCCCGCCAGCCGCACCACATCGTTGTTGGCGATGCCAACGAGGCTCCGGACGGTGTCCCTCCATTCGTCGAGCTTCTCCGCGGCGGGAGGAAAATCAAGGAGCAGCAGCGTGCGTGCTAGGGCTTCCGCTGGCGTGGGTGGCGGCGAAAGCTGGGTGGACCGTGATGCGCCTCGACTTCTAACCACGTTAGAAGGAGCTGCGTCACGACCCCGTAGCCGTTCGCCACCTCCATCGGCACCTCGGCGCGCATGCTGGCCCTCCTCATCATGTGATGGATGCACGGGGCTCTTCGTAGGGCGGCGCACAGGGTCACCAGCAGGGTGACGCTGCTCATCACACAAAACCTGAGAAGAGCGCGCCATGGGCACCGGTGTTGGCATCTTGGAGGTCACCATGCCGCAGTCTGGCGGGATGGCGGCGCCCCTGGAGGGCCCCGCGCCGCCTGCGGGGGGCCCGACTCCGTCTCTGGAGCCCGCGACTAGTGGCTTGTTGCCTGGCGCGCGAACGACGCCACTCGCCAGGCCTGGACCGCCAGGGTGATGTGGATGTTCGCGGGCCGCATCACGGGTTCTCTCCATGACTGGCCCGCTACTGGTCTACACCGGTACAGGCAATCCGGTCCCGGACGAACCGATCGCCATGGTCGTCTTCTTCTTAGGAGCCATGGCGATGAAGAACAGCTAGGTCAACTGCTAGAGCAGATTCTCAAAATTGCGCACCCCTACCTGGCGCGCCAAAGATGTCGGTGGGAAACGACACCTATGGGATCACTAGAATCCCTACTATGGTTGCGGGGTGCAGGATCGTGAGAAGAGCGGGATTAGTAGACAGCACAAAGGGGATTTAGCCATGTTCGGGCCGCAAAGATGCATAAAACCCTACGATCCTGCTTTGGTGGATCTATTTAGTGTTCTTGAGCTCTTGAACTAGCTCTGGGTGCTGCCAGGTTCGAAAGAGCCGAATCATTCTCCAGTGCGCCATGGGCCTCCTTTTATAGGCGAAAGGGGCTGCCACAGTGGCACACATGAGGTGGAAAGTGCTACAGCACTGTGAGCTTATCGCTGGTATTACAGGACAAAGCACATTTAATGCGAGGCTTAGGTGTCCCTTCACTTTATCGGGGACGGGAGCGAGGCCCGTCCCGTCCGTCGCCGCTCCACCTTGCTTTGACACGCGCCCTGGCCAGCGATGCATGCGGCGACATGTAGGCAGGCAGGCAGCTAAGGTGGCGCGGTGGTGGAGCCTCCACGAAGGGCTGCATGTTGCCACGCAGATGCCTGCCCAGCTGGTTGGGTCGGCAGCTACATGCGAACGGCGGCGGAGACTTGGCTGGCGTGGGACTGGCAGTGGCCCTGCTGGCATGCTTGGTGAGGTCCTTGCCGGGGGGCCCGGCAAGGGTCTTGCCGCGGCACGCCGTCATCCCTGGCAAGGACCTTGTCGGGGGTCTCGTGGGCTTCCTCGGTAAGAACCCTACCGAGGATTGTTGCCTTCATATCCTCATTTGATCTTGACTATTCTTTGTCTTCACAAAGATCTGCATGCCACCACGGAGGTGCCTCCCGAGCCCTGTCCCAATGCGTTTGCTGGCGTTGGAGATCGTGGCTCGAGGGTGGCCCGCTCCGCTGGTGTGGGCGAGCTGCCCCGACAAGGGGCTTGCCGGGGCTGCGGAGGCCGCCCCCGGCAAGGGCCTTGCCGGGGACCTGCTTCGCCCATCTGCACTTTGTGGCCTTGGTCCTTGATGTTGCTTTGTTCGTCTTGTGTCTTCGGCTTCTCTCCGGCTCCTCTTGCCTTCCCTGTTATGCGTGGCCGCGTCGGGTGGCTCTGACTACCCGTGCACAAGTAAGGGGTCAAAATAAGAGCCCCTACTTTTGTACACCAACAAGCGGGGACTACCCTCTTTTATCTATATGATAAGTATTATGCCTATGAATGTGTTATTTCATTATTCCGCCTGGCACCGGGTTTGACTAGTCGGCCCGGAGGCTCGCCGCCTTCTACTATGTGCCACTTCCTGCAGTTGGATAAGTAGTGTGTTGGCACCTAAACCTTCTCCTGCCAAAAGCCGCAGTTCATAGAGCAACTGGCCGGTGGGCAGCGGATGCAGAAACAGTGCCCACACGAACAATGGCTAAGGAACAAAGTGCACACATAGTCTAGGTCTGCATCCCGCCTCTTCGACCGGCTGCCTTCTACTTACCTTGCCACAGTCCGCAGTCCGCAGTCGCTAAGTACTTGACCCAGCCACAGTCCGCAGAGCGACTGTTTGGCTGGCAAGGGGGTAGCAAAGGGAGGGCGGCAAAGGAAAAAAGCCAAGGAGTAGAAAGCAAACAAAGTTAGAACTTGGCAAATAAACACATAATTTGTGTCGAAGAATATTTACATATCAAAAGGCCCATTGGCCAGCATTCAACAGAGTTTGAAATACACCCCGCGGGTGGAATTGTGCAAATATAAAAAAAGTTTGTCAAGCACTGATAAGTAGGAAAAATAGAAATCGACGGCCTAGGGAGCAACAGAGGGGTCCGTCTGGACGGCGGAGTCGGTGGTGCCGGTTGGTGGAGCGGACGGTTGGTCGGTCTCCGCTTGGTCGCCTCCAGCAGCAGTTGGCGCGCTTGAGCGCAGCTCATTGCTCGAGGCATGGTCAAGTTGAGGCTGGCTATCCGCTCCAACCTCTGACGCATCTTCTCCACTTTCCTCGTCCTCCTCGTCCTCTCCCTCGTCGCTGGAGTCGATCACCTCGGCCAAGTCCTCGCCATCCTCCGGGTTCAGCCCAAGCCACTCCAGTGGCGCCTCGGCACCATTATCAACCAGCTCCGGGATGAAGATGCTGGTGTTGGTGTAGTCGGAGATTGCCGCCGCCCGTTTGACAAGTTCATCTTCCAGCACCACTAGCTACTCCTGAGCCTCTTGCCAAAACATGGTCAACTGGGCTAGATCTAGCCCAGGGTACCATGCCTTGACGAACTCCATAGCCCGGCGCGCTCCAGCCCGAGCCGAGGAATCCTTCCAAGCCTCCAGACGGCCGACCGCCACCTCCAGCCAGTCAGCAGTCCGACTGGGAGTACGCGGAGCCGGCATGCCTGGCCAGAGGGCGGAGATCGCCTGGGCCCTGACACGTTGAAGACGACGCAGCATCCGATGAGCCGGCCGAAGGCAGGCCTGGATGCTGAGAAGCTGCTCGCTAAGGTCCGGGGAGCATCGGCAGCAATCTGCGCCTTCCGCACTCTACTCCTTGCGATAAGCCTCAATGGCCTAGTTCGCGGCAACGGAGTGGCCTGGGAAGAAGTCTGCTTGGGAGGAGAGCAAAGAAGCCAGAAGTTAGAAGCCAGCAGTCGGCCTGATTAGAGGCCAGCAGCTCAAGAAAGGAAAAAGAAGAAGCTTACCGTCAACCATGTCTTCAATTCTACCGAAGCCGGCAGTCAGCAGCGCCTCCTTGTCGGCCCAGGCGGAGCGTTCGGTCTCGAACTCGGTGAGGAGGTTGGACTCTTTCACCTCCGCCTCCTTTTCGGCCGTCTGGAGAAGCTCCGCCTGCTCCGCCAGTTGCGTGACCAGCCAGCCATGCTCTTCAGCCATCTTGCTGCACTCTGCCTCCTTGGCACGCAGTGTGGTGTTGGCTTTGCCCAGCTGCTGCTGCAGGGCGGCATTGGCCTCTACAAAAGAAGAAGAAGAAAAAGACATCAACAATCAACAAGAAATGTAGTTGCCGGGGAGATCCGGCCCGACTGCTCAACAGTCGGCCCGAATCTCGTGGACTACAGCCCGCGGGTGCGCTATCGCGCCCCCGCAGAGAAAGGAGTTATCGGTGATCAACAAAGAAGAAATGCAGTTGCCGGGGAGATCCGGCCCGACTGCTCAGCAGTCGGCCCGAATCTCGGGGACTATGGCCCGCAGGTGTGCCAGCGCGCCCCCGCAGAGAAAGAAAATGAAAACTTACTCCGGCTCTCCGAGAACTTGGCGGTCTGCTTCTCTAGCTCTCGAACGCTGGAGTTGAAGGTGGCTGTGCGAAGGTTATGATAATCCTGCAATAGGGATATCAAACGAAGTTAACATTCGGAACTTGAAAATTAAAGTTCCGAGCCGCCTGCACGGTAGCTGGCCCAAAACTTGGGGGGCTACACCCAGTGGGTGCGTTGGCGTGCCCCCATCGAGAAATAAAAGGACCAAAGACGAAGAAGTGAGAAACACACCCGAATGGCCGCTCGCGAGTCCAGGAATGCCTCGTTCCACCGCTTGAGAGTGTCAGCCTCGGCTCGGAGCTTGGCCTCGACGTCAAGGGCCGCCTGGTTCAAGGCTCCCGTCCCGCTTCCACGCACCCAGCCGGAGGGTGCGGTGCTGGTCGCCTCGATGTCTGGGATCGACGAGCTCGCAACACCGGTTTCCAGCGCTCGTGGTGCTGAAACCGCCTTCACGAGGCAACGGTGCACGGGCGTATGAGCCTCAGGATTCAGGCCCGTCACCACCTCATTCCCGGCTAGTGGCGCCGATGGGTTAGCCAGCTGCTTATCTCGCGCCCCGCCAGATGGCGGTGGTTGAGGCACAACCACGTCCGGCATGGCGACATCGCCGCCTTCCCTCTCCATGGTCTGGTGCTCGTCGCCGGCTCCCCCAGCCGATGTCGCAAACTCTAGCGGAGGGGGCGCGAAGCTCAGGGGAACGACAAATAGCCGCTCCTGGCGGCGCGCGGCTTCTGCAAGCCGTTCTTTCACCGCGGCATCAGCCTCAGCCTCCGCCAACTTCGTCAGCACGGTGGCCTCCGCCTTGTCAGCCTCCGCCTTCTCCAAGCAGGCGGCTTCCTGCTCCTCTCGCGCCTCCCGCGCGTTTCTCTCCTGCGCCTCCTGGAGGTCGGTGGCCAGATCGATTCGTCGGGTGGTGGTGGAGGTCTCCGCCGACCTAATGACGGAGCGGCGGTCGACTTCTCGAGGGAGAGTGGGGCCCTGAAACCAAGCAAAATAAAGCAAAGAAGCTTAGGCCGGATCAGCAAGAAAGGAAAAGCACAAGGGAAAATACTTACGCCGACACCATGGGCGGCACCTTAGGCAGCTTTTGGAACTTGGCCACCTTCGCTGCGGCCTCCTTCCGTCTGGTCGCAGCGGCCGGGTTCTTGGATTTCTTCGGTGCGCTGCCGAACAAGGCGGCGCCCTGCTTTCGCTTGCGCTTGCCGCCTCGGGTAGTCGGCTCGGCGGAGGTGCCCACGCCTGCGTTGATGGTGCCCCGTGTAGGGCGTGGCTCGTCTTCCTCATCATCGTCATCGGGCCAAGTCTCGACGCCGCCCCCTTCTTCGGAGCCGACTGCTCCATCACCGCCGCCTGCAGCATCGTCCTCCAAGGCAGCCGCCTCCAAGTCAGGGTCGTCCACGTCGCTCACCTCCTGGTCCAGCTGGTAGTTTCCACCCGGCCCCATGACGGCGGCCTTCACCAGAGAAATATAGATCTATGTCCCAAAGGTTGACTGCTCAAGACCAAAACCAAGACCAAGGCAAGTACTAAAAAGAAAGAGCTGAAAGACTTGCAGCAGGCAGCGGGTTGTCGCGGGAGTATGGATGCTTGCCAAACTACCAGGACTTTTCCGACACCATGAGGTCGGTGATCTCATTCACCATCCGGGCCACCTCGGCAGTCGGCATGTCCCTCGTGCACATCCGGCTCGGGTCGCGGTGCCCACTCATCTGACAGATCAGATGAGGCCGGCCTTGGAGCGGGAGAACCCGACGCTCGACAAAGGCGATCAGCAAGTCGGATGCCACGAGCCCCTCCGTGTCCATCAGCACTCGGAGCCGGTTGATGGCGGCGGCCGACATGGGCTTTGGCTTGTAGCCCCAGTTGGCCCGAGGTTCGGCCGAGGGGCCAGCTTCATAAGGCGGCAAGTTGATGAAGTCAACTACCGGGTCGATGTTCTCCACATAGAAATATGATTGCTCCCATAGTTTCACCAACTATGATAGCTTGATGACGGGGAAGGCGTTCTTCACCGACGGCCGGCGCACGGTGACGAAGGCACCGCACTGGGCCGCCTTCTCCTTAGCGGAGGTGCCCAACTTTGTGTAGAATAAGGGTCCCCATAGCTCGATGGTGGGGAGGATGCCGAGGTAGCCCTCGCACGCCGTGACGAATGCAGACAACAGCATCACAGTGTTGGGCGTCAGATGTTGTGGCTGGAGGTGGTAGAACTCCATGAAGGAGCGGAAGAATGCGCTTGCCAGCAGGCCGAAGCCACGAAGGAAGTGCGAGCAGAAGACGACCCGCTCGTTTCCTTGCGGCACCGGCGAGATTTCCTTCTCTGGCGGCACACGCACCTTGACGAAGCTCGCGTTGGGCATTCGACGCGTGGCCCTAAGGAAGGCGAGGTGGTCCTCGATCACCACCGAGCCGTCCCAGTCCCCTCCTTTCTCACGCGCCATGGAGTCCGGGCGGGGTTGCACGGGAAGCTTGGGGCGAAGGAGTTCGACGGCAGCGAGCTGCAGCGGTGCCTCGGCGGGGCACGGAGACACAGCGGCAGCAGGGAAAGAAGAAGGAGAGAATGGCGATGAGGAGGAGGGCGCGCGTGCTTCACCGCTCCCCCTCCTCCCCCTACTTAAAGCCCTCGGGTTACGAAGCCGAGGGGGCAGGGCGTGGGATCGTGGGATTAACTGCGCCCATGACCCCACGACCCCGCGATTATTTCACAAAGTTACTGCACAGTAACTCCCCTGGGAATCGCAACCGCCCGCCTCGACCGCAGCGGATCTGCCCGCATGCCGAGGCCTGGTGGTGGCAGGCCCAGCCCGCTGTCACGTCCCATCAAGAGCGTGGGTTAGCAGGCTGGCTGGCCTGACGAGCGCCGCTTGGCGTACTTGCGGCGGGCGGTAGGCCTAGAGGCTTAGCAAGCACGCTACCTGGTTCCCGCCCTGGCGTTCGAAATCGTCGAGCGAGCCCGCTTGGTCGAGTCGGCTCCCGGCAGCTGGCATGCCAGGAGGCGGACCAAGCGTCTGGCCAGAGCACGGTGGAGAAGGGAACTGCTGAGGCTCCTCGGCTTATCCGCCGTGGCGCCTCACCAGCTTCGGGGACTATTGTCGGAGTAATGGGCCACGGGTAGCCTAACCCGAGTCCCTGAACCTTTCAAGACATTGGGTCGGTCGCGCCCCGCGAGCCTCCAGAATGACGCTCCGCCTTCTGGTGGCTGGCTGGCTCAACGGCCGGCTGCCAGAAGATGGCCAAGTACCAGAAGACGGCACCAAGACGGGCCGACTCCTGGCAGGCGGCCTCCAAAGAGGCCGACTGCTAGCAGGCGGCCCACGACGCCCTCAGAGTCTGCGCCCCTTATCAAGAAGACAAGACAGGGTGAGGCTACAGTGTAGCCCATTACCTACTTCTCTACGGTTTATAAACTATTTTACTAGCCATAGATGCATCAAAATAAGCAAACAACACACGAAAAACAGAATCTGTCAAAAACAGAACAATCTGTAGCAGTCTGTAACTAACGCAAACTTCTGGAACTCTAAAAATACTACCAAAATTGGACATACTGGAAAAATTTGTTTATTGATCCGAAGCAAAACGAATCAATGCAAAAGCATGTTTCTGTGATTTATTGAATTTTTCTCGTGAGCGCAAAGTTTCTGTTTTTCAGCAGAATCAAATCAACTATCATCATAGTTTATCCTATAGGTTCTACTTGGCACAAACACTAATTAAAAGATAAAAGTACATCTAAACAGAAAGTAGATGCAAAATTTATTACTAAACAGGAACAAAAACAAAGAACATAAAGAAAATTGGGTTGCCTCCCAACTAGCGCTATCGTTTAACGCCCCTAGCTAGGCATAAAAGCGAAGATAGATCTAAGTAGTGCCATCTTTGGCACTTGATTCATAAGTAGCTCGCATGATAGATTCATAAGGTAATTTGACTTTATTTCTTGTAAAGTGCTACATGCCTTTCTTTACTGGAAATTGGAATCTAATATTCCCTTCCTTCATATCAATAATCGCACCAATCGTTCTAAGGAAAGGTCTACCATGAATAATAGGGCAAGAAAGATTGCAATCTATATCAAGAACGATAAAATCTATGGGCACCAAATTTCTATTTGCAACAATGAGAACATCATTGATCCTTCCCATTGGCTTTTTAATGGTGGAATCCGCAAGGTGCAAATTTAAAGAGCAATCATCAAGATCATGGAAACCTAGCATATCACATAAAGTTTTCAGAATCGTGGAAACACTAGCACCCAAATCACACAAAGCAAAACACTCATGATCTTTAATTCTAATTTTTATAGTAGGTTCCCACTCATCATTAAGTTTTCTAGGTATAGAAACTTCCAAATTAAGTTTTTCATCAAAAGATTGAAACAAGGCATCAACGATATGTTTGGTAAAAGCTTTATTTTGACTATAAGCATGTGGAGAATTAATAACGGATTACAACAAGGAAATACAACCTTCTAAAGAAGAATTATCATAATCAAATTCCTTGAAATCTGAGATAGTGGGTTCAATGCTATTTAAAGTCATGACCTCTCCAACCCCACTTTTTACCAATTTTAGCATCAAAATCTAAAAACTCTGAATTCTTGGAACGCCTTCTAGGCAAAGTTGACTCATTATCAGTCCCATAATTATCAATATTAATATTGCAAAACAAAGATCTAATAGGAGACACATTAATAACTTTAAGATCTTCATCATTATTTTCATGGAAGCTAGAAGAACACGCCTTTATAAAGCTATCTTTCTTAGCACGCAATCTAGCGGTTCTTTCCTTGCACTCGTCAATGGAAATTCTCATTACTTTGAGAGACTCATTGATATCATGCTTAGGGGAAGAAGATCTAAGTTTAAGAGAATCAACATCAAGCAAAAGTCTATCAATGTTCCTAGCCAAATTATCAACTTTGAGCAATTTTTCTTCAAGCAAGGCATTAAAATTCTTTTGAGAAATCATAAATTCTTTCACACTATTCTCAAAATCAGAGGGCAACTTATTAAAATTAACATAAGAATTATTGTAGGAATTTCCATAATTATTAGAGGAATTAAAGGGAACGGTCTAGAATTAAATCTTGTTGGGGAAGGACTTGGCTTTGTCTTTTCGGATAAGCTTGCCACCATTGTCTTCCCGCTTCTCGTAAGGGCATTCTGCAACAAAGTGGATCACATTGCCACAATTATAGCATGTTCTCACATGTTGCTTGCCCTTGATGCCACTTGAGTTGTTCTTGTTGAAGTTGGGCCTTGAGTTCTTCTTGCTCCAAAATTGCCTTGACACAAGAGCCATGTGCTCATGGTAATCATATTTTGTATCTTCGGGGTTACTCTCCTCTTCATCCTCTTTTTCCATACTAGCATTGGCCTTCAAAGCTAGGTTGGGTTTCTTTTCCCGTTGAGAGCGCATCACTGCATTGTCGGCAGTCTTGTCCAAGATTGTCATAGCAACAAACTTATCCAACACTTAACTTGAGGACAAGGTATGGAAGTCCGGCCTTTGATGGATGACAGATGACATGGCTTTATGGTAGGGCATCATGGCCTTGAGAAACTTGCGCTTGATCCAATTGTCATCCGTATCCTTGCTCCCATGATCTCGGAGTGAGGCTACAAGAGTGGTTAATCTCCGGTAGAGCTCACGAGGTTCTTCATCTTCATTCATCGCAAACACATCGGCTTCATCTTGCACCACTTCATAGTTGGAGTGTTGAATGCTTGTGCTTCCCTTGTAAATGGAAACAACATGTTGCCATGCTTCCTTGGCCACGATGAAAGGTCGGAGATGCGCAATATCTTCGGGTGGAATAGCATCTTGAATGATGAAGAGAGCGGACTCGTTGAATTGATGATCCACGGCTTCTCGAGGAGTGAGGTTTCTTCGGTCATGCAGGTAGAAACCTTGCTCAATAATTCTCCAAAGGTTAGTAGAACTATGATTAAGATGACGTCTAAAACAGTAGACCCAAGAAGCAAAATCCTCATTTTTCACAAACTTAGGAGGATCAACATGATTCAAATGAGTGGAGGGAACCGGTCCTCCATAAGTAAGAGGTGGTTCAACATGGGCAAAGATGCCGTTTCCACTTCTACGACTAGGCAAAGGAATTTTCTCACTAGAAGCTTCCCCCTTATCAGAGTTAGCATCCATCACCTTGGTAGCTGGATCAACCACTTCCAACGGTGCGGTGGATAACTTAAGACCATCAAGAAACTCCTTGAACATGCCTTTGACCTCAGTCGTCATGGAGGTTTTCTATGTGTCCAAAGCCACATTGAATTCCTCACGTGAGACCGAGGATCCCCCATTGGCTGTAGAGGTGGATGGATTCACTCTGGGGTGCTCCTCCTCACCGTCTATGGAGTCAACCATACTCTTCAAATGGTAAAGTCCTTAATAAAGAGACGAGGCTCTGATACCAATTGAAAGAATCGATATAGTTGATTAGAGGGGGGTGAATTGGCAACTAACAATTTTTAGCTTTTCTTTACCAAGTTGAACTTTGCATCAAAGTAGGTTGTCTAGATATGCAACTAGGTGAGCAACATATATGATGCAACAACAACAAGCACACAAGCAAGAAAAGGATACAACACAATATAAGCTTGCACAAATAAAGGTGAGAGATAACCAAGAGCGGAGTCGGTGGAGACGAGGATGTGTTACCGAAGTTCCTTCCCTTTGAAGGGAAGTACGTATCCGTTGGAGCGGTGTGGAGGCACAATGCTCCCCAAGAAGACACTAGGGCCACCGTATTCTCCTCACGCCCTCACACAATGCAAGATGTCATGATTCCACTATTAATGCCCTTGGAGGCGGCGACCGAACCTTTACAAACAAGGTTGGGGAAATCTCCACAACTTAATTGGAGGCTCCCAACACCAGGAAGCTTCACCACAATGGACTATGGCTCTGCGATGACCTCAACCGTCTAGGGTGCTCAAACACCCAAGATCCGCAAGGGATTAGTCGAGGGAATCAAATTCCTCTTGGTGGAAGTGTAGATTGAGGCCTTCTCAACCAATCCCTAGAGAATCAACAAGTTTGATTGGCTAGGGAGAGAGATCGGGCAAAAATGGAGCTTGGAGCAACAATGGAGCTTGGGGACGTGCTATGTCTTGAGCTTGCGTTGGTTTTCCTTGAAGAGGAAAGGGTGATGCAGCAATAGTAGCATAAGTATTTCCCTCAGTTTTGAGAACCAAGGTATCAATCCAGTAGGAGGCTCCTCAAAAGTCCCACGCACCTACACAAACAAACCAAGAACTCGCAACCAATGCAATAAAGGGGTTGTCAATCCCTTCACGGCCACTTACGAAAGTGAGATCTGATAGAGATAGTACGATAAGATAAATATTTTTTTGGTATTTTATAATATAGATGTAAAAAGTTAAGATGCAAATAAAAGTAGATTGTAAACAAATATGATAAGAGATAGACCCAGGGGCCATAGGTTTCACTAGAGGCTTCTCTCAAGATAGCGTAAGTATTACGATGGGTGAACAAATTACTGTCGAGCAATTGATAGAGAAGTGAATAATTATGAGATTATCTAGGCATGATCATGTATATAGGCATCACTTCCGCGACAAGTAGACCGACTCCTGCCTGCATCCACTACTATTACTCCACACATCGACCGACTCCTGCCTGCATCTAGAGTATTAAGTTCATAAGAACAGAGTAACACCTTAAGCAAAATGACACTCATGCAATATGATATAAACCCCATCTTTTTATACTCGATGGAAACAATACAATACGTGCCTTGCAACCCTTTCTATCACTGGCTAAGGACACCGCAAGATTGAACCCAAAGCTAAGCACTTCTCCCATGGCAAGAAAGATCAATCTAGTAGGCCAAACCAAACTGATAATTCTAAGTGACTTGCAAAGATAACTGAATCATACATAAAAGAATTCAGAGGAGATTCAAATATTTCTCATAGATAAACTTGATCATAAACCCACAATTCATCGGATCTCGACAAACACACCACAAAAAGAGATTACATCGAATAGATCTCCACAAGAGAGGGGGAGAACATTGTATTGAGATCCAAAAAGAGAGAAGAAGCCATATAGCTAATAACTATGGACCCGAAGGTCTGTGGTAAACTACTCAAAACTCACCGAAAGGGCTATGGTGTTGATGTAGAAGCCCTCCATGGTGGATTCCCCCTCCAGCAGAACGCCGGCGACGGCTCCAAGATGGGATCTCGCGGATACAAAAGGTTATGTCGGTGGAATTGTGTTTCGGGTGCTCCCTAGATGTTTTCGGGGTCGTAGGCTTATATAGGAGGAAGAAGTACGTCGGTGGCCACCCGAGGGGCCCATGAGATAGGGGGTGCGCCCTATTGGGGGGGCGCCCTACCCTCTCTTGGCCGCCTCAGCTGCTTCTTGACTTGCACTCCAAGTCCTCTCGATCATGTTCGTTCCTAAAATCACGCTTCCGAAGGTTTAATTCCATGTGGACTCCGTTTGATATTCCTTTTCGTCGAAATACTGAAATAGGCAAAAAAACAGCAATACGGGCTGGGCCTCCGGTTAGTAGGTTAGTGCCAAAAATGATATAAATGTGTAAAATAAAGCCCATAAACATCCAAAAGGGGTAATATAATAGCATGGAACAATAAAAAATTATAGATACATTGGAGACGTATCAAGCATCCCCAAGCTTAATTCCTGCTCGTCCTCGAGTAGGTAAATGATAAAAACAGAATTTTTGATGTGAAATGCTGCCTAGCATAATTCTCAATGTAATTTTCTTTATTGTGGCATGAATGTTCAGATCCAAATGATACAAAATAAAAGTTCATATTAACATGAAAATAGTGATACTTCTAGCATACTAATCAAAGTAATCATGTCTTCTCAAAATATCATGGCCAAAGAAAGTTATCCCTACAAAATCATATAGTCTGACTGTTGCTCTATCTTCATCACACAAAGTATTTAATCATGCACAACCCCTATGACAAGCCAAGCAATTGTTTCATACTTTAATAATCTCAAACTCTTTCAACTTTCACGCAATACATGACCGTGAGCCATGGACATAGCACTATATGTGGTATAGAATGGTGGTTGTGGAGAAGACAAAAAGGAGAAGATAGTCTCATATCAACTAGGCATATCAACGGGCTATGGAGATGCCCATTAATAGATATCAATGTGAGTGAGTAGGGATTGCCATGCAACGGATGCACTAGAGCTATAAATATATGAAAGCTCAACAAAAGAAACTAAGTGGGTGTGCATCCAACTTGCTTGCTCACGAAGACCTAGGGCACTTTTGAGGAAGCCCATCATTGGAATATACAAGCCAAGTTCTATAATGAAAAATTCCCACTAGTATATGAAAGTGACAACATATGAGACTCTCTATCATGAAGATCATGGTGCTACTTTGAAGCACAAGTGTGGAAAAAGAGATAGTAGCATTGTCCCTTCTCTCTTTTTCTCTCATTTTTTTCCTTCCTTTTTCTTTCTTTCTTTTTTTTCTTTGGCCTTCTTTTTTTGGCGTTTCTCTTTTTTTTTCTCCTTTTTTTTCTTTTTTCTCTTTTTTTTTTCTTTTTGTAAAGTCCAAAGTCTCATCCCGACTTGTGGGGGAATCATAGTCTTCATCATCCTTTCCTCACTAGGACAATGCTCTAATAATGAAGATCATCACACTTTTATGGATTTACATCTCAAGAATTACAACTCAAAGCTAGAACAAGATATGACTCTATATGAATGCCTCCGGCGGTGTACCGGGATATGCAATGAATCAAGAGCGACATGTATGAAAATCATAATGGTGGCCTTGCCACAAATACAATGTCAACTAGACGATCATGCAAAGAGCAATATGACAAAAGTAATGCGTGTCATATGAACGGAATGGTGGAAAGTTGCATGGCAATATATCTCGGAATGGCTACAAAAATGCCATAGTAGGTAGGTATGGTGGCTGTTTTGAGGAAAGTATATGGTGGGAGTTTGGTACCGGCGAAAGTTGTGCGGCAGAAGAGAGGCTAGCAATGATGGAAAGGTGAAGTGCATATAATCCATGGACTCAACATTAGTCAAAAGAACTCATATACTTGTTGCAAAAATCTAGAAGTCATCAAAAACCTAAGCACTACGTGCATTCTCCTAGGGGGATAGATTGGTAGGTAAAGACCATCGCTCGTCCCCGACCGCCACTCATAAGGAAGACAATCAATAAATAAAATTGTGCTCCAACTTCATCACAAAGCGGTTCACCATACGTGCATGCTACGGGAATCACAACCCTCAACACAAGTATTTTTCATAATCACCTCAACTAGCATGACTCTAATATCACTACCTCCATATCTGAAAACTATTATGAAGCATCATATTGATCATAGCATCCAATTCTTTTTCTATGATAGTTTTCATTATACCCAACTTGCATGCTCATCATTCTAGGACCAACTTTGTAACCGTAGCAAATACCATGCTGCTCTAAAAGACTCTCAATAAGATATAAGTGAAGCATGAGAGACTAGCAATTTCTTCAAAATTAAGACACTACCGTGCTCTAAAAATATAAGTGAAGCACTAGAGAAAAAACTATCAAGATGAAAAGATATAAGTGAAGCACATAGAGTATTCTAGCAAATTCTAATCAAATAGGCTTCTTCCAAAAAGGTGTGTAATGAAAGGATGAGTGTGGTAAACTTAAAATCAAAGACTAATATAATACATGACGCTCCAAGCAAAACACATATCATGTGGCGAATAAAATTATAGCTCCAAATAAAGTTACCAATGAACGAAGATGAAAGAGGGGATGCCTTCTCGGGGCATCCCCAAGATTAGGCTTTTGGCTATATTTGAATATCTTGGGGTGCCATGAGAATCCCCAAGCTTAGGCTCTTGCCACTCCTTATTCCATAGTTCATAAAAGCTTTACCCAAAACTTGAAAACTTCACAACACAAAACTCCACAGGAAATCTTATAAGCTCCGTTAGTGAAAGAAAACAAAACCACCACATAAGGTACTGTAATGAAATCATTCTTTATTTATTTTTGTGTTAAACCTACTGTATTCCAACTTCTCTATGGTTTATAAACTATTTTACTAGCCATAGATGCATCAAAATAAGCAAACAACACACACAAAATAGAATCTGTCAAAAACAGAACAATCTGTAGCAATCTGTAACTAACGCGAACTACTGGAACTCCAAAAATCCTACCAAAATTGGACGTACTGGACAATTTGTTTATTGATCAAAAGCAAAACGAATAAATGCAAAAGCACGTTTCTGTGATTTACTGAATTTTTTCTCGTGAGCGCAAAGTTTCTGTTTTTCAGAAGAATCAAATCAACTATCATCATAGTTTATCCTATAGGTTCTACTTGGCACAAACACTAATTAAAAGATAAAAGTAAATCTAAACAGAAAGTAGATGCAAAATTTATTACTAAACAGGAACAAAAACAAAGAACATAAAGAAAATTGGGTTGCCTCCCAACTAGCGCTATCGTTTAACGCCCCTAGCTAGGCACAAAAGCAAAGATAGATCTAAGTAGTGCCATCTTTGACACTTGATTCATAAGTAGCTCGCATGATAGATTCATAAGGTAATTTGACTTTATTTCTTGGAAAGTGCTCCATGCCTTTCTTTACTGGAAATTGGAATCTAATATTCCCTTCCTTCATATCAATAAACGCACCAATCGTTCTAAGGAAAGGTCTACCACGAATAATAGGGCAAGAAAGATTGCAATCTATATCAAGAACGATAAAATCTATGGGCACCAAATTTCTATTTGCAACAATGAGAACATCATTGATCCTTCCCATTGGCTTTTTAATGGTGGAATCCGCAAGGTGCAAATTTAAAGAGCAGTCATCAAGATCATGGAAACCTAGAATATTACATAAAGTTTTCGGAATCGTGGAAACACGAGCACCCAAATCACACAAAGCAAAACACTCATGATCTTTAATTCTAATTTTTATAGTAGGTTCCCACTCATCATTAAGTTTTCTAGGTATAGAAACTTCCAAATTAAGTTTTTCATCAAAAGATTGCAACAAGGCATCAACGATATGTTTGGTAAAAGCTTTATTTTGACTATAAGCATGTGGACAATTAACAACGGATACAACAAGGAAATACAACCTTCTAAAGAACAATTATAATAATCAAATTACTTGAAATCCGAGATAGTGGGTTCAATGCTATTTAAAGTCATGACCTCTCCAACCCCACTTTTACCAATTTTAGCATCAAAATCTAAAAACTCTGAATTCTTGGGACGCCTTCTAGGCAAAGTTGACTCATTATCAGTCCCACAATTATCAATATTAATATTGCAAAACAAAGATCTAATAGGAGACACATCAATAACTTGAACATCTTCATCATTATTTTCACGGAAGCTAGAAGAACACGCCTTTATAAAGCTATCTTTCTTAGCACGCAATCTAGCGGTTCTTTCCTTGCACTCGTCAATGGAAATTCTCATTACTTTGATAGACTCATTGATATCATGCTTAGGGGAAGAAGATCTAAGTTTAAGAGAATCAACATCAAGCAAAAGTCTATCAATGTTCCTAGCCAAATCATCAACTTTGAGCAATTTTTCTTCAAGCAAGGCATTAAAATTCTTTTGAGAAATCATAAATTCTTTCACACTATTCTCAAAATCAGAGGGCAACTTATTAAAATTAACATAAGAATTATTGTAGGAATTTCCATAATTATTAGAGGAATTACTAGGGAACGGTCTAGAATTAAATCTTGTTGGGGAAGGACTTGGCTTTGTCTTTTCGGATAAGCTTGCCACCATTATCTTCCCGCTTCTCGTAAGGGCATTCTGCAACAAAGTGGATCACATTGCCACAATTATAGCATGTTCTCACATGTTGCTTGCCCTTGATACCAGCTGAGTTGTTCTTGTTGAAGTTGGGCCTTGAGTTCTTCTTGCTCCAAAATTGCCTTGACACGAGAGCCATGTGCTCATGGTAATCATATTTTGTATCTTCGGGGTTACTCTTCTCTTCATCCTCTTTTTCCATACTAGCCTTGGCCTTCAAAGCTAGGTTGGGTTTCTTTGCCCGTTGAGAGTGCATCCCTACATTGTCAGCGGTCTTGTCCAAGATTGTCATAGCAACAAACTCATCCAACACTTAACTTGAGGACAAGGTATGGAAGTTCGGCCTTTGATGGATGACAGATGACATGGTCTTATGGTAGGGCATCATGGCCTTGAGAAACTTGCGCTTGATCCAATTGTCATCCGTATCCTTGCTCCCATGATCTCGGAGTGAGAGTGCAAGAGTGGTTAATCTCCGGTAGAGCTCACGAGGTTCTTCGTCTTCATTCATCGCAAACACATCGGCTTCATCTTGCACCACTTCATAGTTGGAGTGTTGAATGCTTGCGCTTCCCTCATAAATGGAAACAACATGTTGCCATGCTTCCTTGGCCACGGTGAAAGGTGGGAGATGCGCAATACCTTCGGGTGGGATAGCATCTTGAATGATGAAGAGAGCGGACTCGTTGAATTGATGATCCACGGCTTCTCGAGGAGTGAAGTTTCTTGGGTCATGCGGGTAGAAACCTTGCTCAATAATTCACCAAAGGTTAGTAGACTATGATTAAGATGACGTTTAAAACAGTAGACCCAAGAAGCAAAATCCTCATTTTTCACAAACTTAAGAGGATCAACATGATTCAAATGAGTGGAGGGAACCAGTCCTCCATAAGTAAGAGGTGGTTCAACATGGGCAAAGATGTCGTTTCCACTTCTACGACTAGGGAAAGGAATTTTCTCACTAGAAGCTTCCCCCTTATCAGAGTTAGCATCCGTCACCTTGGTAGCTGGATCAACCACTTCCAACGGTGCGGTGGATAACTTAAGACCATCAAGAAACTCCTTGAACATGCCTTTGACCTCGGTCGTCATGGAGGTTTTGAATGTGTCCAAAGCCACATTGAATTCCTCATGTGAGACCGAGGATCCCCTATCGACCGTAGACGTGGATGGATTCACTCTGGGGTGCTCCTCCTCACCGTCTATGGTGTCAACCATACTCTTCGGACGGTAAAGTCCTTAATAAAGAGACGAGGCTCTGATACCAATTGAAAGAATCGATATAGTTGACTAGAGGGGGGTGAATTGGCAACTAACAATTTTTAGCTTTTCTTTACCAAGTTGAACTTTGCATCAAAGTAGGTTGTCTAGATATGAAACTAGGTGAGCAACATATATGATGCAACAACAACAAGCACACAAGCAAGCAAAGGATACAACACAATATAAGCTTGCACAAGTAAAGGTGAGAGATAACCAAGAGCGGAGTCGGTGGAGACGAGGATGTGTTACCGAAGTTCCTTCCCTTTGAAGGGAAGTACGTATCCGTTGGAGCGGTGTGGAGGCACAATGCTCCCCAAGAAGACACTAGGGCCACCGTATTCTCCTCACGCCCTCACACAATGCGAGATGTTGTGATTCCACTATTAATGCCCTTGGAGGTGGCGACCGAACCTTTACAAACAAGGTTGGGGAAATCTCCACAACTTAATTGGGGGCTCCCAACACTAGGAAGATTCACCACAATGGACTATGGCTCTGCGATGACCTCAACCGTCTAGGGTGCTCAAACACCCAAGATACGCAAGGGATTAGTGGGGGAAATTAAATTTCTCTTGGTGGAAGTGTAGATCGAGGCCTTCTCAACCAATCCCTAGAGAATCAACAAATTTGATTCGCTAGGGAGAGAGATCGGCGAAAATGGAGCTTGGAGCAACAATGGAGCTTGGGGACGTGCTACGTCTTGAGCTTGCGTTGGATTTCCTTGAAGAGGAAAGGGTGATGCAGCAATAGTAGCATAAGTATTTCCCTTGGTTTTTGAGAACCAAGGTATCAATCCAGTAGGAGGCTCCTCAAAAGTCACACGCACCTACACAAACAAACCAAGAACTCGCAACCAACGCAATAAAGGGGTTGTCAATCCCTTCACGGCGACTTGCGAAAGTGAGACCTGATAGAGATAGTATGATAAGATAAATATATTTTTGGTATTTTATAATATAGATGCAAAAAGTAAAGATGCAAATAAAAGTAGATTGGAAACAAATATGATAAGAGATAGACCCGGGGGCCATAGGTTTCACTAGAGGCTTCTCTCAAGATAGCGTAAGTATTACGATGGGTGAACAAATTACTGTCGAACAATTGATAGAAAAGCGAATAATTATGAGATTATCTAGGCATGATCATCTATATAGGCATCACTTCTGCTACAAGTAGACCGACTCCTGCCTGCATCTACTACTATTACTCCACACATCGACCGACTCCTGCCTGCATCTAGAGTATTAAGTTCATAAGAACAAAGTAACACCTTAAGCAAAATGAAATGATGTAGAGGGATAAACTCATGCAATATGATATAAACCCATCTTTTTATCCTCCATGGCAACAATACAATACGTGCCTTGCAAACCTTTCTGTCACTGGGTAAGGACACCGCAAGATTGAACCCAAAGCTAAGCACTTCTCCCATGGCAAGGAAGATCAATCTAGTAGGCCAAACCAAACTGATAATTCTAAGTGACTTGCAAAGATAAGTCAATCATACATAAAAGAATTCAGAGGAGATTCAAATATTTCTCATAGATAAACTTGATCATAAACCCACAATTCATCGGATCTCGACAAACACACTGCAAAAAGAGATTACATCGAATAGATCTCCACAAGAGAGGGGGAGAACATTGTATTGATATCCAAAAAGAGAGAATAAGCCATCTAGCTAATAACTATGGACCCGAAGGTCTGTGGTGAACTACTCACAACTCACCGAAAGGGCTATGGTGTTGATGTAGAATCCCTCCATGGTGGATTCCCCCTCCAGCAGAACGCCGGCGACGGCTCCAAGATGGGATCTCGCGGATACAGAAGGTTACGTCGGTGGAAATTGTGTTTCGGGTGCTCCCTAGAGGTTTTCGGGGTCGTAGGCTTATATAGGAGGAAGAAGTACGTCGGTGGCCGCCCAAGGGGCCCACGAGACAGGGGGTGCGCCCTATTGGGGGGGGGGCGCCCTACCCTCTCTTGGCCGCCTCGGCTGCTTCTTGACTTGCACTCCAGGTCCTCTGGATCACATTCGTTCCAAAAATCACGCTTCCGAAGGTTTCATTCCGTTTGGACTCCGTTTGATATTCCTATTCTTCGAAATACTGAAATAGGCAAGAAAAAACAGCAATACGGGTTGGGCCTCCGGTTAGTAGGTTAGTCCCAAAAATGATATAAATGTGTAAAATAAAGCCCATAAACATCCAAAAGGGGTAATATAATAGCATGGAACAATAAAAAATTATAGATACGTTGGAGACGTATCAAGCATCCCCAAGCTTAATTCCTGCTCGTCCTCGAGTAGGTAAATGATAAAAATAGAATTTTTGATGTGAAATGCTGCCTAGCATAATTCTCAATGTAATTTTCTTTATTGTGGCATGAATGTTCAGATCCAAATGATACAAAATCGAAGTTCATATTAACAAGAAAATAGTGATACTTCAAGCATACTAATCAAAGTAATCATGTCTTCTCAAAATATCATGGCCAAAGAAAGTTATCCCTACAAAATCATATAGTCTGACTGTTGCTCTATCTTCATCACACAAAGTATTTAATCATGCACAACCCCGATGACAAGCCAAGCAATTGTTTCATACTTTAGTTATCTCAAACTCTTTCAACTTTCATGCAATACATAAGCGTGAGCCATGGACATAACACTATATGTGGTATAGAATGGTGGTTGTGGAGAAGACAAAAAGGAGAAGATAGTCTCATATCAACTAGGCATATCAACGGGCTATGGAGATGCCCATTAATAGATATCAATGTGAGTGAGTAGGGATTGCCATGTAACAGATGCACTAGAGCTATAAATATATGAAAGCTCAACAAAAGAAACTAAGTGGGTGTGCATCCAACTTGCTTGCTCACGAAGACCTAGGGAACTTTTGAGGAAGCACATCATTGGAATATACAAGCCAAGTTCTATAATGAAAAATTCCCACTAGTATATGAAAGTGACAACATATGAGACTCTCTATCATGAAGATCATGGTGCTACTTTGAAGCACAAGTGTGGAAAAAGAGATAGTAGCATTGTCCCTCCTCTCTTTTTCTCTCATTTTATTTTTTTCCTTTCCTTTTTCTTTTTTTTCTTTGGCCTTCTTTTTTTGGCCTTTCTCTTTATTTCTCCTTTTTTTTTCTTTTTTTTCTTTTTTCTTTCTTTTTGTAAAGTCCGAAGTCTCATCCTGACTTGTGGGGGAATCATAGTCTTCATCATCCTTTCCTCACTAGGACAATGCTCTAATAATGAAGATCATCACACTTTTATGGATTTACAACTCAAGAATTACAACTCAAAGCTAGAACAAGATATGACTCTATATGAATGCCTCCGGCGGTGTACTGGGATATGCAATGAATCAAGAGCGACATGTATGAAAATCATAATGGTGGCCTTGCCACAAATACAATGTCAACTACATGATCATGCAAAGAGCAATATGACAAAAGTAATGCGTGTCATATGAACGGAATGGTGGAAAGTTGCATGGCAATATATCTCGGAATGGCTACAAAAATGCCATAGTAGGTAGGTATGGTGGCTGTTTTGAGGAAAGTATATGGTGGGTGTTTGGTACCGGCGAAAGTTGTGCGGCACAAGAGAGGCTAGCAATGATGGAAAGATGAAGTGCGTATAATCCATGGACTCAACATTAGTCAAAAGAACTCATATACTTGTTGCAAAAATCTAGAAGTCATCAAAAACCAAAGCACTACGTGCATGCTCCTAGGGGGATAGATTGGTAGCAAAAGACCATCGCTCATCCCCGACCGCCACTCATAAGGAAGACAATCAATAAATAAAATTGTGCTCCAACTTCATCACAAAGCGGTTCACCATACGTGCATGCTACAGGAATCACAACCCTCAACACAAGTATTTTTCATAATCACTTCAACTAGCATGACTCTAATATCACTACCTCCATATCTCAAAACTATTATCAAGCATCATATTGATCATAGCATCCAATTCTTTTTCTATGATAGTTTTTATTATACCCAACTTGGATGCTCATCATTCTAGGACCAACTTTGTAACCATAGAAAATACAATGTTGTTCTAAAAGACTCTCAAAAAGATATAAGTGAAGCATAAGAGACTAGCAATTTCTTCAAAATTAAGACACTACCGTGCTCTAAAAATATAAGTGAAGCACTAGAGCAAAAACTATCAAGATGAAAAGATATAAGTGAAGCACATAGAGTATTCTAGCAAATTCTAATCAAATAGGCTTCTTCCATAAAGGTGTGCACAGCAAGGATGAGTGTGGTAAACTTAAAAGCAAAGACTAATATAATACATGACGCTCCAAGCAAAACACATATCATGTGGCGAATAAAAATATAGCTCCAAGTAAAGTTACCAATTAACAAAGACGAAAGAGGGGATGCCTTCTCGGGGCATCCCCAAGCTTAGGCTTTTGGCTATCTTTGAATATCTTGGGGTGCCATGGGAATCCCCAAGCTTAGGCTCTTGCCACTCCTTATTCCATAGTTCATAAAACCTTTACCCAAAACTTGAAAACTTCGCAACACAAAACTCCATAGGAAATCTTATAAGCTCCGTTAGTGAAAGAAAACAAAACCACCACATAAGGTACTGTAATGAAATCATTCTTTATTTATTTTTGTGTTAAACCTACTGTATTTCAACTTCTCTATGGTTTATAAACAATTTTACTAGCCATAGATGTATCAAAATAAGCAAACAACACACGAAAAATAGAATCTGTCAAAAACAGAACAATCTGTAGCAATCTGTAACTAACGCAAACATCTGGAACTCCAAAAATCCTACCAAAATTGGACGTACTGTAAAGTTCGTTTATTGATCAGAAGCAAAACGAATCAATGCAAAAGCACGTTTCTGTGATTTATTGAATTTTTTCTTGTGAGCGCAAAGTTTTTGTTTTTCAGCAGAATCAAATCAACTATCATCATAGTTTATCCTATAGGTTCTACTTGGCACAAACACTAATTAAAAGATAAAAGTACATCTAAACAGAAAGTAGATGCAAAATTTATTACTAAACAGGAAGAAAAACAAAAAACATAAAGAAAATTGGGTTGCCTCCCAACTAGCGCTATCGTTTAACGCCCCTAGCTAGGCATAAAAGCGAAGATAGATCTAAGTAGTGACATCTTTGGCACTTGATTCATAAGTAGCTCGCATGATAGATTCATAAGGTAATTTGACTTTATTTCTTGGAAAGTGCTCCATGCCTTTCTTTACTGGAAATTGTAATCTAATATTCCCTTCCTTCATATCAATAATCGCACCAATCGTTCTAAGGAAAGGTCTACCACGAATAATAGGGCAAGAAAGATTGCAATCTATATCAAGAACGATAAAATCTATGGGCACCAAATTTGTATTTGCAACAATGAGAACATCATTGATCCTTCCCATTGGCTTTTTAATGGTGGAATCCGCAAGGTGCAAATTTAAAGAGCAATCATCAAGATCATGGAAACCTAGAATATCACATAAAGTTTTCAGAATCGTGGAAACACTAGCACCCAAATCACACAAAGAAAAACACTCCTGATCTTTAATTCTATTTTTTATAGTAGGTTCCCACTCATCATTAAGTTTTCTAGGTATAGAAACTTCCAAATTAAGTTTTTCGTCAAAAGATTGCAACAAGGCATCAACGATATGTTTGGTAAAAGCTTTATTTTGACTATAAGCATGTGGAGAATTAATAACGGATTACAACAAGGAAATACAACCTTCTAAAGAACAATTATCATAATCAAATTCCTTGAAATCCGAGATAGTGGGTTCAATGCTATTTAAAGTCATGACCTCTCCAACCCCACTTTTACCAATTTTAGCATCAAAATCTAAAAACTCTGAATTCTTGGGATGCCTTCTAGGCAAAGTTGACTCATTATCAGTCCCAAATTATCAAGATTAATATTGCAAAACAAAGATCTAATAGGAGACACATTAATAACTTTAAGATCTTCATCATTATTTTCATGGAAGCTAGAAGAACACACCTTTATAAAGCTATCTTTCTTAGCACGCAATCTAGCGGTTCTTTCCTTGCACTCGTCAATGGAAATTCTCATTACTTTGAGAGACTCATTGATATCATGCTTAGGGGAAGAAGATCTAAGTTTAATAAAATCAACATCAAGTAAAAGTCTATCAATGTTCCTAGCCAAATCATCAACTTTGAGCAATTTTTCTTCAAGCAAGGCATTAAAATTCTTTTGAGAAATCATAAATTCTTTCACACTATTCTCAAAATCAGAGGGCAACTTATTAAAATTAACATAAGAATTATTGTAGGAATTTCCATAATTATTAGAGGAATTACTAGGGAACGGTCTAGAATTAAATCTTGTTGGGGAAGGACTTGGCTTTGTCTTTTCGGATAAGCTTGCCACCATTGTCTTCCCGCTTCTCGTAAGGGCATTCTGCAACAAAGTGGATCACATTGCCACAATTATAGCATGTTCTCACATGTTGCTTGCCCTTGATGCCACTTGAGTTGTTCTTCTTTGCCCGTTGAGAGTGCATCACTGCATTGTCGGCGGTCTTGTCCAAGTTTGTCATAGCAACAAACTCATCCAACACTTAACTTGAGGACAAGGTATGGAAGTTCGGCCTTCGATGCATGACAGATGACATGGCCTTATGGTAGGGCATCATGGCCTTGAGAAACTTGCGCTTGATCCAATTGTCATCTGTATCCTTGCTCCCATGATCTTGGAGTGAGACCGCAAGAGTGGTTAATCTCCGGTAGAGCTCACGAGGTTCTTCATCTTCATTCATCGGAAACACATCAGCTTCATCTTGCACCACTTCATAGTTGGAGTGTTGAATGCTTGCGCTTCCCTTGTAAATGGAAACAACATGTTTCCATGCTTCCTTGGCCACGGTGAAAGGTCAGAGATGCGCAATATCTTCGGGTGGAATAGCATCTTGAATGATGAAGAGAGCGGACTCGTTGAATTGATGATCCGCGGCTTCTCGAGGAGTGAGGTTTCTTGGGTCATGCGGGTTGAAACCTTGCTCAATAATTCTCCAAAGGTTAGTAGAACTATGATTAAGATGACGTTTAAAATAGTAGACCCAAGAAGCAAAATCCTCATTTTTCACAAACTTAGGAGGATCAACATGATTCAAATGACTGGAGGGAACCGGTCCTCCATAAGTAAGAGGTGGTTCAACATGGGCAAAGATGTCGTTTCCACTTCTATGACTAGGCAAAGGAATTTTCTCACTAGAAGCTTCCCCCTTATCAGAGTTAGCATCCGTCACCTTGGTAGCTGGATCAACCGCTTCCAACGGTGCGGTGGATAACTTAAGACCATCAAGAAACTCCTTGACCATTCCTTTGACCTCGGTCGTCATGGAGGTTTTCAATGTGTCCAAAGCCACATTGAATTCCTCACGTGAGACCGAGGATCCCCCATCGGCCGTAGACGTGGATGGATTCACTCTGGGGTGCTCCTCCTCACCGTCTATGGCGTAAACCATACTCTTCAGATGGTAAAGTCCTTAATAAAGAGACGAGGCTCTGATACCAAGTAAAAGAATCGATATAGTTGACTAGAGGGGGTGAATTGGCAAGTAAAATTTTTTAGCTTTTCTTTACCAAGTTGAACTTTGCATCAAAGTAGGTTGTCTAGATATGCAACTAGGTGAGCAACATATATGATGCAACAACAACAAGCACACAAGCAAGCAAAGGATACAACACAATATAAGCTTGCACAAGTAAAGGTGAGAGATAACCAAGAGCGGAGTCGGTGGAGACGAGTATGTGTTACCGAAGTTCCTTCCCTTTGAAGGGAAGTACGTATCCGTTGGAGCGGTGTGGAGGCACAATGCTCCGCAAGAAGACACTAGGGCCACCGTATTCTCCTCGCGCCCTCACACAATGCGAGATGTCGTGATTCCACTATTAGTGCCCTTGGAGGCAGCGACCGAACCTTTACAAGCAAGGTTGGGGACATCTCCAAAACTTAATTGGAGGCTCCCAACACCACGAAGCTTCACCACAATGGACTATGGCTCCGCGATGACCTCAACCGTCTAGGGTGCTCAAACACCGATGATCCTCAAGGGATTAGTGGGGGAAATCAAATTTCTCTTGGTGGAAGTGTAGATCCAGGCCTTCTCAACCAATCCCTAGAGAATCAACAAGTTTGATTGGCTAGGGAGAGAGATCGGGCGAAAATGGAGCTCGGAGCAACAATGGAGCTTTGGGACATGCTACATCTTGAGCTTGCATTTGTTTTCCTTGAACAGGAAAGGGTGATGCAGCAATAGTAGCGTAAGTATTTCCCTCAGTTTTTGAGAACCAAGGTATCAATCCAGTAGGAGGCTCCTCAAAAGTTCCACGCACCTACACAAACAAACCAAGAACTCGCAACCAACGCAATAAAGGGGTTGTCAATCCCTTCACGACCACTTGCGAAAGTGAGATCTGATAGAGATAGTATGATAAGATAAATATATTTTTGGTATTTTATAATATAGATGCAAAAAGTAAAGATGCAAATAAAAGTAGATTGGAAACAAATATGATAAGAGATAGACCCGAGGGCCATAGGTTTCACTAG
Organism: Triticum dicoccoides; assembly: GCF_002162155.2. NCBI lineage: Eukaryota > Viridiplantae > Streptophyta > Magnoliopsida > Poales > Poaceae > Triticum > Triticum dicoccoides. The sequence continues at coordinate 405,889,581 of NC_041387.1, forward strand.
AGACTTCTCTCAAGATAGCATAATTATTACGATGGGTGAACAAATTACTATCGAGCAATTGATAGAAAAGCGAATAATTATGAGATTATCTAGGCATGATCATGTATATAGGCATCACGTCTGCAACAAGTAGACCGACTCCTGCCTGCATCTACTACTATTACTCACATCGACCAACTCCTGCCTGCATATAGAGTATTAAGTTCATAAGAATAGAGTAATGCCTTAATCAAGATGACATGATGTAGAGGGATAAACTCATGAAATATGATATAAACCCCATCTTGTTATCCTCGATGGCAACAATACAATACGTGCCTTGCAACCCTTTTGGTCACTGGGTAAGGACACCGCAAGATTAAACCCAAAGCTAAGCACTTCTCCCATGGCAAGAAAGATCAATCTAGTAGACCAAACCAAACTGATAATTCGAAGAGACTTGCAAAGATAACTCAATCATACATAAAAGAATTCAGAGGAGATTCAAATATTTCTCATAGATAAACTTGATCATAAACCCACAATTCATCGGATCTCGACAAACACACCACAAAAAGAGATTACATCGAATAGATCTCCACAAGAGAGTGGGAGAACATTGTATTGATATCCAAGAAGAGAGAAGAAGCCATCTAGCTAATAACTATGGACCTGAAGGTCTGTGGTAAACTACTCACAACTCATCGGAAGGGCTATGGTGTTGATGTAGAAGCCCTCCGTGGTGGATTCCTCCTCCGGCAGAACGCTGGCGACGTCTCCAAGATGGGATCTCGCAGATACAAAAGGTTATGTCGGTGGAAATTGTGTTTTGGGTGCTCCCTGGATGTTTTCGGGGTACGTAGGCTTATATAGGAGGAAGAAGTACGTCGGTGGCCGCCCGAGGGGCCCACGAGACAGGGGGCACGCCCTATAGGGGGGGCCTACCCTCTCGTGGCCGCCTCGGCTACTTCTTGACTTGCACTCCAAGTCCTCTGGATCACGTTCGTTCCAAAAATCACGCTTCCGAAGGTTTCATTCCGTTTGGACTCCGTCTGATATTCCTTTTCTTCGAAATACTAAAATAGGCAAAAAAACAGCAATGCGGGCTGGGGCTCCGGTTAGTAGGTTAGTCCCAAAAATGATATAACTGTGTAAAATAAAGCCCATAAACATCCAAAAGGGGTAATATAATAGCATGGAACAATCAAAAATTATAGATACGTTGGAGACGTATCAGGATGGAAGAGGTGGTCAACTCGGAGAAGAAGACCCCCCTTATATAGTGATAGGACAAATCCAACCGTTACCCACTTATCCAGCCCGCGACATGCGGTACTACCGCACCAAATTGAGGTACTACCGCTAGGCGGTGGCGGTACTACCGCTCCCGCGGCAGAGACCAGACGAGGCCCTATTGCATTCACGCAACGAGCGGTAGAACCACTGGAGCGGTACTACCGCGCGTCCTTGCGGTACTACCGCAAGGCAGAGTTTGACTATACTGGAAAGACACAGATGAATAAAATTACATCTGTGGCTACTTCCACTGAGTTTTGATCTGTGCAAAAATCCAACACATTACTACCGCATCCATGGAGCAGTACTACCGCATCCAGGGAGCGGTACTACCGCATCCAGGGAGCGGTACTACCACATAGCGCGGATGTAAAAAATTACATCCGCCCCTACTTCCGTGCAAGTAGCTGTGCTGGGCCAGGAACAACGGTACTACCGTGCCCAAGGAGCTTTACTACCGCACTGCATGGTACTTCCGCGTCCCTAGCTGGTACTACTGTGGGCCTCTGCGGTAGTACTGCTCCCTTGAGCAGTACTACCGCATGCCACAACACAATACCACTAGGAGTCCTTCATTTTGCAAACACACAAATAAACGGTCGGTGCTCCAAAGAAGCAAAGGAAAGGTGGTGCAAAGGGACAGACGTGTACGTGTTGATTCCACTCTAACCTTTCCGAAGCGGACCCCCTCTTAATAGTACGTCTTTCCTATGACTCAAATCCACCAAAAAGAAACGTAGAGAAACGTCGTCTTCACTAGGCTCCGAGGGGCATCGAATCGTCTTGTGCCAAAACATGAGATAGCTGAAATGCTCAATGTACACGATTAGTCCGCAAATGCATTGTCATCAATCACCAAAACCACATAGGGTGAAATATGCCCTTACAATAGTTATCATGGCTTATGTGATTTCGGTGCTAGTATGAGTGCTATCCTGTTTACTTTATATCAAGAAATTATGAATTATATTGCACCTGATGAAATAAAAGATATTGATGTTACGATTAAACTTGCTAATAGGGATACTATCATACCACTTGGGGTTATGAGAGATGTTGAAGTCTTGTGTGGGAAAATAAAATACCCTAACTGATTTTCTAGTTCTTATTTCCCCACAAGATGATTTTTGTCCCATTACATTTGGTAGACCTTTCTTGAACATGGTGAATGCTAAGATTGATTGCACTAAAGAAACTGTTAGTGTTAATACCGGTGATGTGTCTCATGAGTTTAATTTATCCATGTTCCATAGACAACCTCGTGATAAAGAATTACCTAGTAAAGATTAAATTGTTGGTCTTCCACCTATTGTCGTGCCTCCTATTGATCCGTTAGAACAATATTTGCTAGACCATGTAAATGATATGCTTATGAATGAAAGAAACGAAGATGAGATATTCTTTAAACAAATGCCTATTTTGAAACACAATTTTCCTGTTGAGACTCTTGAAGATCCTCTTCCACCCAAGAGTGATCACGTGTTTGATCTTAAACAATTACCTGATACTTTGAAATATGCTTATCTTGATGAAAAGAACACATATCCTGTTATTATTAGCGCTAACCTTTCAGAGCATGAAGAAAAGAGATTATTGAAAACTATGTGGAAGCACCATGCCAATATTGGATATACTCTTGACGATCTTAAGGGCATTAGTCCCACTCTATGTCAGCATAAAATTAATATGCAACCTGATGCTAAACCCATTGTTGATCACCAACGAAGATTGAATCCTAAGATGAAGGAAGTGGTAAGAAATGAAATATTAAAGCTTCTAGAAGCAGGTATAACCTATCCTATTGCTGATAGTAGATGGGTAAGTACTATTTTGTGTCCCTAAAAAGGGTGGTATTACTGTTGTTCCTAATTATAAAAATGAACTTATCCCATTAAGAATTATCTCAGGTTATAGAATGGTAATTAATTTTAGAAAATTAAAAAAACTACTAGGAAATACCATTATCCCCTACCATTCACTGATCAAATGCTATAAGGAATTTCTGTTTTCTAGACGGATACTCTAGTTTTTCCCAAATACCTATGTCACAAGAGGATCAAAAAAATCTACTTTTACGTGCCATTTTGGTACTTTTGCTTATAGACATATGCCTTTTGGTTTATGCAATGCACCTTCTACTTTTCAAAGATGTATGACTGCTATATTCTCTAACTTTTCTAAAAAGATGTTGAGGTTTTCATGGATGATTTTTTCGTATACGATACTTCTTTTGATGATTGCTTAAGCAACCTTGATCGAGTTTTGCAGAGATGTAAAGAAACTAGCCTTGTCTTGATTTGAGAGAAGTTCCACTTTATGGTTAATGAAGGTATATTCTTCGGGCATAAAATCTCTGAAAGAGGTATTTTAAGTTGATAAAGCTAAAGTTGATGCAATTGAGAAAAACCATGTCCTAAAGATATCAAAGGCATAAGAAGTTTCCTTGGTCATGCTGGTTTCTATAGGAGGTTTATTAAAGACTTCTCTAAAATTTCTAGGCCTCTTACTAATCTTTTGCAAAAAGATGTTCCATTTGTTTTTGCTGATGATTGTGTAGAAGCCTTTGAAATACTTAAGAAAGCCTTAATCTCTGCACCTATTGTTCAACCACCTGATTGGAACCCATCCTTTGAAATTATGTGTGATGCAAGTGATTATGCTGTTGGTGTTGTTTTAGGACAAAGAGTTGATAAGAAATTAAATGTTATCCATTATGCTAGTAAAACTCTAGAGAGCGCCCAAAGAAATTATGCTACCACTGAAAAAGAATTTTTAGCAGTTGTGTTTGCTTGTTATAAATTCAGATCTTACATTTTTGATTCCAAATTAATTGTTCATACCTGCTATTGAATACCTTATGGAAAAGAAAGATTCTAAACCTAGACTTATTAGGTGGGTTCTTTTACTACAAGAATTTGATCTACATATCACTGATAGGAAAGGAGCTGAGAACCCAATAGCTGACAACTTGTCTAGGTTAGAAAATATTCTTAATGACCCACTACCTATTGATGATAGCTTTCCTGATGAACAATTAGCTATCATAAATGCTTCTCATAGTACTCCATGGTATGCAAACTATGCTAATTATATCGTTACTAAATTTATACCACGTAGTTTCACATACCAACAAAAGAAAAAGGTTTTCTATGATTTAAGACATTACTTCTAGGATGATCCACACCTTTATAAAGAATGAGTAGATGGTATTATTAGACATTGTATACCTGGGCATGAACAGGAACAGATCCTACGGAAGTTTCATGGTACGTCCATTTTGCATCATGCTTTATATTGATATTTATTGCATTATGGGCTGTTATTACACATTATAGCACAATACTTATGACTTTTCTCTCTTATTTTACAAGGTTTACATGAAGACGGAGAATGCCGGCAGCTGGAATACTGGACTGGAAAAGGAGCAAATCTGAGAGACCAATTCTGCACAACTCCAAAAGTCCTGAAAATATACGGAGAATTATTTTGGAATTAATAAAAATATTGGGAGAAGAAAGTACTAGAGGGCCCCCACCAGGAAGCCACAATGGTGGGCGCGCGTCCAGCAGGCCTCCGGTGACCATCTTCTACTATATGATGTGTTTTAACCTGGAAAAATCAAGAGGAAGCTTTCGGGACGAAGCACCGTCGTCTCAAGGCAGAACCTGGGCAGAAGCAATCTAGGGATCCAACGGAGCTGTTCTGCCAGTGAAACTTCCCTCTGGGAGGGGAAAATCAAAGCCATCGTCATCACCAACGATCCTCTCATAGAGAGGGGGTCAATCTCCATCAACAACTTCACCAGCACCATCTCCTCTCAAACCCTAGTTCATCTCTTGTATCCGATCTTTGTCTTAAAACCTCAGATTGGCACCTATGTGTTGCTAGAAGTGTTGATTACTCGTTGTAGTTGATGCTAGTTGGTTTATTTGGTGGAAGATCATATGTTCAAATCCTTAATGATAATTATTACTCCTCTGATTATGAACATGAATATGCTTTGTGAGTAGTTGTCGGTGCAACAAACCCCTGGGTCCATTGCCTGGACTGTGCACATGCACGAGGGCAAGTTCACAACACCATGATCAACTCAAGCAGGATGGATCAATTCCCTTGAAGGATCCAAGCATAGATCAAGAAGGCCAAGACTAGTCAGAGGGGAAAAATACTGCTAAGGGAAAAACCACCCCTGTCGGGAAGGCGAGCCTGACAGGAACAAGGTTAACCCCAGAAGCGAGCCTCTCAGAATTGTCCCGGCAGGCCTGCCGGGACCAGCGAAGGCAAACCACTCCACAACACCACCTCACCGTGATGTACGTCATCGATCAGTGCGGTGTCAAGCTCCAAAGTGACTAAGTGGCAACTACATGCCACATGGCAGCCACTTCCTATGGAAAATACCTACAGGCGACACCCATCCTGCGATGTGTCAAGCGAGCAGGCACCAAGCTGGCGAATCGGCCCGACAGGGCTTGTCGGGTAAGCTATGATGTGACATAGAGTGACGCAGTTAATGCGCTTTGCCGGCCTACAGAGTTAGGTATGATAGCAATGTTCGCTCTGACTGATTTTCCACTGTGGTGACCCCTTGATCCATAAAAGGAGCCCCATGGCAACTATAGAAAGGATTCAGACCCTTGTACACTCATATAGGCATAGCCGTTCTCGTCCCAAGGCAACCCTACCGGGCAAGCTGCGCTCTTCCACCCTCATCCACCATCAATCCACCAAAGTAGGAGTAGGGTTTCACGCCTCGCCTCGGCCCAAACCTGGGCAAAAACTGCCCGTGTGATCTCTGTCGTGCTGCCTCACGCTCCTCGGCTCTTTGAGCAACGTGTTATCCCCCCGCCGAACCAGAAAGGGGCTCATAGCCCCATAGGTGGTCGTGGTTCCCCATGATATCCTTGGCGTGCCAGGTAGGGGGATCACTTGCGCGAACCTGAAAGCGTGAGCAGTGTGTCATCCTCATCGCCGTTTCCATCATCGGCAGCACTGTTGACTATGGTGCCTAAGAAGAAGCCCGGAGCTGCGAACCACCCATCCACCTCAAAGGCTCCGCCGCTCGCAACCGCCAATGTCACAGGAAATGAGGGGGCGCGTGAAGGCGTGGACGCCGTGGGAGGCGTGGTCGATGCAGGAGGCGTTGTCACCACCATCCCCACGGTCGAAGCAGAAGCATGAAGCGCCTGGGAGGACAGCATCAACAAGATCCTAATGGCCACGCCCCTTAAGGTACGGGTGGTGGAAATACTTTACTTGCACCCTCTCTCCTCGCCGAAGGGCACAGCCGCAGTGGTGGCACTCGTTCTGCGGCTAGTCGCTACCCTCTAGCAATCCCCGCCACGGGTACGACTGCGAGGCACGCGCCGCCTCCAGAACAAGCCAACCCAGCTATTGTGCCGGAGCGGCCAGCCCTTAAGTGCCTCTGCTATGTGACCACGCTATCCAGGCGGCTGGCTCACGGTGATACTTCTCCAATGTATCTATAATTTTTTATTGTTCCATGCTATTATATTATCTGTTTTGGATGTTTAATGGGCTTTACTATGCACTTTTATATTATTTTTGGACTAACCTATTAACCGGAGGCCCGGTGCAAATTGTTGTTTTGCCTCTTTAAGTGTTTCGCAGAAAAGGAATATCAAATGGAGTCTAAACGGAATGAAACCTTCGGGAGAATCGTTTTTGGAACAAACGCAATCCAGGAGACTTGGAGTGGACGTCAAGGAAGCAACGAGGTGGCCACGAGGTAGGAGGGCGCGCCCAGGGGGTAGGCGCGCCCCCACCCTCGTGGGCTCCTCATGGCTCCATCGACCTACTTCTTTTGCCTATATATACTCATATACCCCGAAAACATCCGAGAGCACCATGAAACCCTATTACCACCGCCGCAACCTTCTGTACCCGTGAGATCCCATCTTGGGGCCTTTTCCGACGCTCCGCCGGAGGGGGAACCGATCACTGAGGGATTCTACATCAACACCATAGCCTCTCTGATGATGTGTGAGTAGTTTACCACAGACCTTCGGGTCCATAGTTATTTGCTAGATGGCTTCTTCTCTCTCTTTGATTCTCAATACAAAGTTCTCCTCGATCTTCTTGGAGATCTATTCGATTGTAATACTTTTTGTGGTGTGTTTCTCGAGATCCGATGAATTGTGGGTTTATGATCAAGATTATCTATGAACAATATTTGATTCTTCTCTGAATTCTTATATGTATGATTTGATATCTTTCCAAGTCTCTTCGAATTATCAGTTTGGTTTGGATTACTAGATTGATCTTTCTTGCAGTAGGAGAAGTGCTTAGCTTTGGGTTCAATCTTGCGATGTCCTTTCCCAGTGACAGCAGGGGCAACAAGGCACGTATTGTATTGTTTCCATCGAGGATAAAAAGATGGGGTTTATATCATATTGCTTGAGTTTATCCATCTACATCATGTCATCTTGCTTAATGCGTTCCTCTGTTCTTATGACCTTAATACTCTAGATGCATGCTGGATAGCGGTCGATGTGTGGAGTAACAGTAGTAGATGCAGAATTGTTTCGATCTACTTGTCATGGACGTGATGCCTATATACATGATCATGCCTAGATATTCTCATAACTATGCACTTTTCTATCAATTGCTCGGTAGTAATTTGTTCACCCACTGTAAGATATGCTATCTTGAGAGAAGCCACTTGTTAAACCTATGGCACCGGGTCTCTTTTCCATCATATTATATCTCTTTTATTTACATTGCATCTCGTTTACTATTTTGTAATCCTTACTTTTCGATCTATACAACAAAAATACCAAAAATATTTATCTTATTATCTCTATCAGATCTCACTTTTGCAAGTGGCCGTGAAGGGATTGACAACCCCTTTATCGCGTTGGTTGCAAGATTCTTATTTGTTTGTGCAGGTACAAGGCGACTTGCGTGTAACCTCCTACTGGATTGATACCTTGGTTCTCAAAAACTGAGGGAAATACTTACGCTACTTTGCTGCATCACCCTTTCCTCTTCAAGGGAAAACCAACGCATGCTCAAGAGGTAGCAAGAAGGATTTCTGGCGCCGTTTCCGGGGAGGCTTACACTAAGTCAAGTCAAGATTTGATCTCTCGACAACTCGCCAATTTCTGGCATCGTTGCCGGAAAGATCTACGCACAAGTCAAGACATACCAAGTACCCATCACAAACTCTTATCCCTTGCATTACAGTTTTTGCCATTTGCCTCTCGTTTTCCTCTCCCCACTTCACCCTTGCTGTTTTATTCGCCCTTTTTTTGTTCGTCTCTTTTTGCTTGCTTCTTGTGTGCTTGTGGGTTGGATTGTCTGTCGCTATGGCTCAAGACAATACTAAATTGTGTGATTTTTCCAATACCAACAACAATGATTTTCTTAGCACTCCAATTGCTCCTATTTCCGATGCTAAATCTTGTGAAATTAATGCTGCTTTATTGAATCTTGTCATGAAAGATCAATTTTCTGGCCTTCTTAGTGAAGATGCCACTACACATCTAAACAACTTTGTTGAATTGTGCGATCTGCAAAAGAAGAGAGATGTGGATAATGATATTGTAAAATTGAAGTTATTTCCATTTCTGCTTAGAGAACGTGCTAAAACTTGGTTCTCTTCTTTGCCTAAAAATAGTATTGATTCGTGGAATAAGTGCAAAGATGCTTTCATCTCTAAGTATTTTCCTCCCGCTAAGATCATCTCTCTTAGAAATGAATCAAATGATATTATGAATTTTAAGCAACTTGATCATGAGCATGTTGCACAAGCTTGCGAGAGGATGAAACTAATGATACGTAATTGCCCTACACATGGTTTGAATTTATGGATGATTATACAAAAAAATTATCCCGGATTGAATTTTGCTTCTAGAAATCTTTTAGATTCGGCCGCGGGAGGCACTTTTATGGAAATCACTTGAGGAGAAGCTACTAAACTCCTAGATAAAATTATGGTTAATTATTCTCAATGGCACACCGAAAGATCTACTAGTAAAAAGGTTCATGCAATTGAAGAGATTAATGTTTTGAGTGGAAAGATGGATGAACTTACGAAATTGTTTGCTAATAAGAGTGTTTCTTCTGATCCTAATGATATGCCCTTAGCCACTTTGATTGAGAATAATAATGAATCTATGGATGTGAATTTTGTTGGTAGGAACAATTTTGGTAACAACGCGTATAGAGGAAACTTTAATTCTAGGCCATTCCCTAGTAATTCCTCTAATAATTATGGTGATTCCTACAACAATTCTTATGGAAATTTCAATTAGCTACCCTCTTATTTTGAGACTACTGTTAAAGAACTTGTGATTTCACAAAAGAATTTCAATGCTTTGCTTGAAGAAAAATTGCCTAAGATTGATGAGTTGGCTAGAAACGTGGATAGAATTTCTCTTGAAGTTGATTCTTTGAAACTTGGATATATTCCACCTAAGCATGATATCAATGAGTCTCTCAAAGCCATGAGAATGTCCATTTATGAGTGCAAAGAAAGAACCGCTAGGATGCGTGCTAAAAAGGATTGCTTTGTGAAAGCGTGTTCTTTTTCTAGTTTTCATGATAATAAGGATGAAGATCTGAAAGTGATTGATGTGTCCCCTATTAAATCTTTGTTTTCCAATATGAATATTGATAAAGATGGGACTGGAGATGAGTCAACTTTAGCTAAAAGGCATCCCAATGATTCAGAGTTTTTAGATCTTGATGCAAAAATTGGTAAAAGTGGGATTGAAGAGGTCAAAATTTTACATAGCAATGAACCCACCATTTTGGATTTCAAGGAATTTAATTATGATACTTGCTCTTTGATAGATTGTATTTCCTTGTTAATCCGTGCTAAATTCTCCTCATGTTTATAGTCAAAATAAAGCTTTTACCAAACATATCATTGACGCTTTAATGCAATCTTATGAAGAAAAACTTGAATTAGAAGTTTCTATCCCTACAAAACTTTATGACGAGTCGGAACCTACTATTAAAATTAAGATTGAAAATCATGAATACCATGCTTTGTGTGATTTGGGTGCTAGTGTTTCCATGATTCCTAAAACTTTGTGTAATATGCTAGGTTTCCATGAATTTGATGATTGTTCTTTAAATTTTCATCTTGCAGATTCCACCATTAAGAAACCTATGGGAAGGATTAATGATGTTCTTATTGTTGCAAATAGGAATTATGTGCCCGTAGATTTCATTGTACTTGATATATATTGTAATTCTTCATGTCCTATTATTCTTGGTAGACCTTTTCTTAGAACGATTGGTGCAATTATTGATATGAAAGAAGGAAATATTAGATTTCAATTTCCATTAAAGAAAGGGATGGAGCACTTTACTAGGAAGAAAAATAAATTACCTTATGAATCTACTATGAGAGCCACTTATGAATAGGATATCAAAGATAGTAATACCCTTATCTATTCTTGTTTTTATGCCTAGCTAGGGGCGTTAAACAATAGCGCTTGTTGGGAGGCAACCCAATTTTATTTTTGTTCTTTACTTTTTGTTCCTGTTTAGTAATAAATAATTCATCTAGCCTCTGGTTAGATGTGGTTTTTTGTTTTAATTAGTGTTTGTGCCAAGTAAAACCTTTAGGATAACCTATGGTGATAGTAAATTTGATCTTGCTGAAAAACAGAAACTTTTGCGCCCACGAGATTAGTTTTAATAAATCACAGAAACATGATTTTCAGTTGATTATTTTTGAATAATATTAATAAACAAATTACCTAGGACTTCCTAATTTGGTAGAATTTTTGGGGTTCAAGAAGTATTCGAGAGTTACAGATTGCTACAGAATTTTCTGTTTTTGATAGATTCTGATTTTCGTGTGTTGTTTGCTTATTTTGATGAATCTATGGCTAGTATCGGGGGGTATGAACCATAGAGAAGTTGGAATACAGTTGGTTTAACACAAATATAAATAAATAATGAGTTTATTACAGTACCTTAAAGTGGTGGTTTGTTTTCTTGCACTAACGGAGCTCATGAGATTTTCTGTTGAGTTTTGTGTTGTGAAGTTTTCAAGTTTTGGGTAAAGATTTGATGGATTTTGGAATAAGGAGTGGCAAGAGCCTAAGCTTGGGGATGACCAAGGAACCCCAAGGTAAAATTCAAGGACAACTAAAAGCCTAAGCTTGGGGATGCCCCGGAAGGCATCCCCTCTTTTGTCTTCGTCTATCGGTAACTTTACTTGAGGCTATATTTTTATTCACCACATGATATGTGTTTTTCTTGGAGTGTCTTGTATGATTTGAGTCTTTGCCTTTTAGTTTATCACAATCCTCCTTGATGTACACACCTTTTGGGAAAGACATGCATGAATCAGAATTTATTAGAATACACTATGTGCTTCACTTATATCTTTTGAGCTAGATAATTTTGCTCTAGTGCTTTACTTATACCTTTTTAGAGCACGGTGGTGGTTTTATTTTGTAGAAATTATTGATCTCTCATGCTTCACTTATATTATTTTAAGAGTCTTTTAGAACATCATGGTAATTTTCTTTGGTTATAAAATTAGTCCTAAAATGATGGGCATCCAAGTTGGGTAAAATAAAAACTTTCATATGGAGTGCATTAAACACTATGATAAATTTGATACTTGATAATTGTTTTGAGATATAAAGGTGGTAATGTTAGAGTCATGCTAGTTGGGTAATTATGAAATTGAGAAATACTTGTGTTAAAGTTGGCAAGTCCCGTAGCATGCATGTATGGTGAAACATTGTGTGACAAATTTGAAGCATGGGGTGTTCTTTGATTGCCTTCCTTATGAGTGGAGGTCGGGATCGCGCGATGGTTAACTCCTACCAACCCTTTCCCTAGGAGCATGCGTAGTAGTACTTTGCTTCGGGGGCTAGTAAACTTTTGCAATAAGTATATATGAGTTCTTTATGACTAATGTGAGTCCATGGATTCTACGCACTCTCACCCTTCCGCAATTTGCTAGCCTCTACGGTACCGTGCATTGCCCTTTCTCACCTTGAGAGTTGGTGCAAACTTTGCCGGTGCATCCAAACCCCGTGATATGATACGCTCTATCACACATAAACCTCCTTATATATTCCTCAAAACAGCCACCATACCTACCTATTATGGCATTTCCATAGCAATTCCGAGAGATATTGCCATGCAACTTTCCACCGTTCCATTTATTATGACACGCTCCATCATTGTCATATTGCTTTGCATGATCATGTAGTTGACATCGTATTTCTGGCAAAGCCTCCTTTATATTTCTTTCATACATGTCGCTCTTAATTCATTGCATATCCCGGTACACCAACGGAGGCATTCACATAGAGTCATATTTTGTCCTAAGTATTGAGTTGTAATTCTTGAGTTGTAAATAAATAGAAGTGTGATGATTTCCATTATTAGAGCATTGTCCCATGTGAGGAAAGGATGATGGAGACTATGATTCCCCCACAAGTCAGGATGAGACTCCGGATGAAATAAAAAAAAGAGAAAAAAGGAAGAAAAAAGAGAGGCAAAAGAAGCCCAAATAAAAAAATGAGAGAAAAAGAGAGAAGGGCAATGTTACTATCCTTTCCCACACTTGTGCTTCAAAATAACACCATGATCTACATGATAGAGAGTTTCTTATTTTGTCACTTTCATATACTAGTGGGAATTTTATTATAGAACTTGGCTTGTATATTCCAATGATGGGCTTCCTCAAAATGCCCTAGGTCTTCGTGAGCAGGCAAGTTGGATGCACACCCACTTAGTTTCTTTTTGATGAGCTGTCATACATTTATAGCTCTAGTGCATCCGTTGCATGGAAATCCCTACTCCTCGTATTGACATCAATTGATGGGCATCTCCATAGCCCGTTAATTAGCTGCATCAATGTGAGACTTTCTCTTTTTTTCCTGACATAATCCCTATCATCATACTCTACTCCACCCATAGTGCTATGTCCATGGCTTACTCTCATGTATTGCGTGAGGGTTGAAAAGGCTGAAGCGCGCTAAAAAGTATGAACCAATTGCTTGGCTGAAACCGGAGTTGTGCATGATGGGAGCATTTGGTGTGATGAAAATGAAGCATGGCCAAACTATATGATTTTGTAGGGATAAGCTTTCTATGGCTATGTTATTTTGATAAGACATAAACTGCTTGGTTAGCATGCTTGAAGTATTACTATTTTTATGTCCATATTAAACTTTTATCTTGAATCTTTTGGATCTGAACATTCATGCCACAATAAAGAGAATTATATTGAAAATTATGTTAGGTAGCATTCCACATCAAAAATTATGTTTTATCATTTACCTACTCGAGGACGAGCAGGAGTTAAGCTTGGGGATGCTTGATACGTCTCCAACGTATCTACAATTTTTTATTGTTCCATGCTATTATATTATCTGTTTTGGATGTTTAATGGGCTTTACTATGCACTTTTATATTATTTTTGGGGACTAACCTATTAACCGGAGGCCAAGTGCAAATTGTTGTTTTTTTGCCTATTTCAGTGTTTCGCAGAAAAGGAATATCAAACGGAGTCCAAACGGAATGAAACCTTCAGGAGAATCATTTTTGGAACAAACGCAATATAGGAGACTTGGAGTGGACGTCAAGGAAGCAACGAGGCGGCCACGAGGTAGGAGGGCGCGCCCAGGGGGGTAGGCACTGTTGGCGTTCTAGGAACGGGGGTCCCGAGACTTGCCTGCCTGCGGCCTGCAGCATGGCTCAATTGGTGGCCCAGTACGACCCGTATTCATCAACCAAGATCTCAAGACCCTCGCGAGGGGCCAAGCCTCGCGGGGCGGACGACACAAGGCCTCCTCAGGAGTGGCCTCGCCAGGCAGGCTCGCGAGGAGGCGGAGAGATCAAGGAAAGGGGTACCTCACGAGGTGCCCATGACACAAGCCATGATGATCAAGACCAGGCGGGAGCCAGGCGGGCGCCAGCCTACGCAGTGTCCTCGTTTCCTCTTTGGTGCAAAGGAGGCAAGTGCACGCGCGGAGTACCGAGGCATCAGGCAAAAGTTTCCTTATCGGTGCAGCGAGACCAAGACCAGCAGGACGGCAGGATGGAGGTCACCATGGAGCCCAAGACGATGTCACCACCAGTGCCTTTGGCAGGCAAAGACCACCTTTAGTAAGGATAGCTTGTACTAGCTGTCCCCTTTCAAATTGGCCGTTGTTGGATCCCTTCCCGCTCAATATTTGGGGAGAGGACCAGGGCCTCTGTAAATAGGGCTAGCCACCACAGTAGAAAGACAAGTTAAGCTCATCCGCACACCACACCATCACAAGAACACCTCTCCTTGCGAGGCTGTTCTTCCCTTGTACTGTTCATCATCAGCCCAAGAGGCAATCCACAACACCACACACTGGATTAGGGTATTACACCACAACGGTGGCCCGAACCAGTATAAATCTCGCTTCTCTTGTGTTGTTCATTGATCTAGCTTAGAAACCGTGGCGAGGCTGAGGGCGTGTTTTGGCAGGGAGATATCTTTGTGCGCAACCCAGTGTTCGAACCTTAAGGGTTTTGCCGGAACCCGATATCCGACATTTGGCGTGCCAGGTAGGGGTGCGCCAGAATCTTCTTTCCGCTGATCTGCGTCCCATCGCTTCGTCGCATCCATGGTAGACGCTCCCCTAGGCCGCGCCAAGCGCCGGACTGCTCTCGCCGCTCGCGTCGCCCAGACGGCCCCTGTCGGTGGGCCTCCTCGTCGTTCTCCGTCGCCTTCCGCCAATGCCGCCACCGGCCTGGCAGGGAACAAGCAGCAAGCATCTTCATTGCATCCCTCGGTGTGGCAGGAAGGCCGCACCGCCACTCCGTCGCTGACCCCAGCTGGTTCGTCGTCTCACGCTCGTTGCGCCCCCACGGACGCGCAGGACGCGTTGCTCCTGGCACGTGAGCTCCTGCACTACCGCCCCATCGACGACCTCTATGAAGAATGGCTCGCTCGCATCACCGAGCTATTCAGCACTGTAGGGGGCTCTCCCGTGTCGTCCCTCTCGCTGCCTCGCCCTCCGTCAGGCATGGGCGATGCAGCTCAAGGAGCACCTCCGCCACCTCCGCCCCAAGGCGCGCGGCCCCTAGACGTGACCCATCGCGTCCAGCACCCGCGCGACAAGAAAGAAGCTGCCAAGAAATCCCTCAACCTCAAGAAGGTGCTCCCGTGCTCCCTGCACCAGCATGACAAGACCGTGTCCCGGCACCAGCGCGCCAAGATCCCAAGCTGCCCCTGGCGGCAGTGCGCGGGTACCACCAAGAGCAAGCCCCGCGTCAGCAAAGAGCTCCGGTGGCCACGGCAGGTTGCCGTGCCTTCACCACCGAGCTGGTAGCGTCGCCTGGCCGGGCAAGTTCAAGCCGGATTTGCCTCCTCGCTACGATGGTATTGCCGACCCCGCGGAGTTCCTGCAGCTCTATGAGCTGGGCATCAAGGCGGCCAACAAAGACGAGAAGGTCATGGCGAACTGGTTTCCCATGGCGCTCAAGGACGATGCCAGCACCTGGCTCCTGAACCTGCCTCCCTGCTCGATCTCCTCCCGGGATGAGATGCGTAGCCGCTTCATCGCCAACTTCCAGGGCACTCACAACCGCCCTCCGTCCGCGGGTGACCTGCGCCGCATCAAGCAACAGCCTGTGGAGACCCTGTAGAAATACATCCAGCGCTTCAATAGCGCCCGCCTCAAGATCCCCAAGGTGACAGACGAGGCCATCATCTCGGCATTCTCTGATGGCATCCGTGACGTCAAGATGAAGGAGGATCTCGCCATCCACGAGGAGTTGTATGCATCTCTGGAGCTGTTCAACCTGGCGACCAAGTGCGCAAGGGCTAAGGAAGGACGCCTCTCCCTCCTCGAGCTTCCAGCTGCTGACCCAGAAGAGAAGAAATCCAAGGCCAAGGACATGAAGCACAAAGGAGCAGCTGTGCTCATAGCAGAGCCAGACACGAAGCGCAACAGGGACCACCCGGAGTCGTCCAAGGGTAGCCGACCGTTCTGCGCCTACCACAACCTCCACACCCACAACACCAACGAATGCCAAGAGCTCAGGGCCATTCGAGAAGGACGCTTCGGTCAACGCCCCGAGTGCAACAACCGGGGCTACGGCTGAGGAGGAGGATGAGGCGGAGGACGATGGGACGACCATGGCCCTCACCAGGAGTGGCGTGACCGACCTCGTGAGGATCGCTGGCAGGACCAGCCTCATGAGGGAGCCTGGAGGGATCAACCTCGTGAGGATCGCTCGCAGGGCAACGCAGGCCTTCCTCCTCTGCCACCGCCGCCAAGAAGGAACGACGACCACCACCAGGACGAGGGGGCTGGGGCCTTCCAGGAGCCACGTGCTATCGCTTTTATCTTGGGCGGAGCTCAGGCCCTAGTCTCTCAGCGCATCTTCAAGCAGTTTGCTCGCGAGGTGAATGCAGTCCTCCCCAGGCTTGCGGCCAGGCGCCCGCTCAGGTGGTCCAAGTGCGCCATCACCTTCAGCTCAGCAGATCAACTCAAGTGTGCGGCTACCGCTGGCGTCCTCCCGATGCTTTGTTCCCCAGTCATCAGCAACGTGCAAGTCACCAGGACCCTCATCGATGGCGGCACATGGCTCAACGTCCTGTCCGTCGAGATGTTTGACAACCTTCAAGGCCATACGATCAGCTTCAGCCTACCAAGCCTTTCTCAAGAGTTACTGACGGCTCCACCACCCTGATAGGGCTAGTCTGCCTCCCTGTCACCTTCGGACAGCGCAACAACTACCACACCGAGCTCATCGACTTCGACATCGCCCACATCCGCCTACCCTACAATGCCATCCTCGGGTATCCGGCCCTGGCCAAGTTCATGGCGGTGACTCACCATGGCTAGAACATCCTCAAGATGCCAGGAAGTGGTGGAATCATCACAGTCCCCTGTGAAGAAAGAGATGCAGTGTGCTCCCTCGAGCGTGCCTTCCAAGATGCATCAATCGAGGACCCGGACAGCAAGGGCAAGAACCCTCCTGAGGCAGTCCCCAAGAAGAAGAAGACATCGCCTAGCTCAGCGTCAGGAGGTTGGCATCTCAGGAGGTTCCGCATCAGGATCCGCGCCCGTGCAAGGGGCGCCTCCTTCCATCGCATAGGAAGGCGTGCCTGGCACCCTCCTCGGGCAGGGCTCGGAGGCTCTCTTCTGGAGGGCCTCAGACTGTGCCAAAATCATGAGGGAGGCGTGCTTCGCGGCACGTTTCCCTCAGCAGGTTTCAGGGCGTGGAAGGCCCGACATTCAGGAGTTCATCACCAAGACCACTCAGGAGCTTCAGGAAGCAAGAGCCATGCGCGGCGACCGCCGCTTGCCAGGCGTGGCCCCCATCCAGGCGAGGATGGTAGGCTGCGCATCTACATCGACGTCCCAGGGCTCAACCGAGCCGCATCTCAGGAGACCCTCTGGCCTTCGCATGGGGACGTTGCGAGGGTCCGCCGCACAGCTACATTTGCATGCCTTTCAGCCTGCCTAACGCGGTTGTCACCTTCCAACGTCATCTACGGAGCATTCTGGTGGCCCAGGAGGCCAGGCATCATGTGGTCCTGGCGGAGATGGAGATGGTCCTCGAGGAACCGCCTGGGTCCCCAGAGCCTCCCGACGCTTAGGGCTCCGGTGGCTCGTGAGGGTCGGCCTCTTCACCGCACGTCTTCAGCTACTCCAACACCCCCTCTACAATGGTACCAGGTGACATCTTCCGAGTTCATTTTAGCTGGGAGCGCCCTCAGGGCTGCATCATTCCCTGGTCGCATGCACTACAAAAAAAATACACTTCCGTGATGATACATGTTTGTCATAGTAGGTCGCGTTTTTTGTCATGCATGTACATCCATGATGATTTTATGACAGAATCAAGATAGTCATACCTGTGTTGTCGTAGAAGTGTTCCATGACATTACCAAAATTATCATCACGGAAGTGTCCACTTCCATGACAATAAATCGCGCGCCACAGAAGTGCTTTCGTCAAGGGTGACCGACACGTGACATCCAACGTAACAGAACGCCATTAAGCTATCGGGTCGGGTTTTGGATCCGATAACCCCTTAACTGCCCGGACCAATGGGAAATTTCCATGTGTAAAATTCTGATTGGCCGAAGGGAACACCTGTCAGCTCGTTAGTGGGCCAGATGTCGCCCGTCCATTGGAGGAGACATGCCTATGATACGCCGGCACGTGGCTGGGCCCAATAGAGGCCCATATAGGTTAAAAAGGCCGGCCCAGTCAAAGGCCTATAGTACTTAATCAGGTACTAGTGGGCTAGCCCAATAACGGCCTGCTTAATGAAGGCCCATTTACGGCCAGAAGCGAGATCTGGCCCGTTAATTTTTCGCCCAATATTTGGGCCCATTTACGGCCCGAAGCCAGATCTGGCCCGTTAATTGTTCGCCCAATATTTGGGCACATTTACGGCGCGAAGCCAGATCTAGCCCGTTAATTGTTTGTCCAAAGAGGCAACGCCACGGGGTCCTG